>NW_027515435.1:0-79382 GCF_048772815.1 Callospermophilus lateralis
CCAAGTGTCATCAAGATTGCGTGAAAAAGTATTTGCTGGTATTTTCCGGAAACTCGTTATTTCTTAGAAACTTGGCAACCCCACTCAATGAAAGTGCTTTTCCACAGTCTGTACTAGGGGTACTTGAAGAGGAAACAAACCATAGAGACAAAACTGAGAACTCCTTTGTTTTGTCAACTTTCAAAGAGCTACTACAAACCATGTTGGATTTAGAGTTCCAAATTCATCTATCTATATATGAGAGAACAGAGTGAAACCTAAACATAAAAACTGCTACTGTAAACGAACGCTTCAACCTAGAAGAACAAAATTTGGTGAGCCAAGTGGGATTTGTGGACTTGTCAATACCCACCACGTATCATCAAGATTGGGTAAAAAAATATTTGCTGGTATTTCGGAAACGCGTAATTTCTTGGAAGCTTGGCAACCCCTCTCAATGAAAGTGCTTTTCCACCGTCTCTGCTTAGGGCTACTTGAAGCGGAAACAAATCATAGAGACAAACTGAGAACTTCTTTATTTTGTCAAGTTTCAAAGAGCTACTACAAACCATATTGGATTTAGAGTTCCAAATTCATCTATCTATATAGGAGAGAACAGAGTGAACCGAAATATAAACACTGCTACTGTAGATGAAGGCTTCAACCTGGAAGAACAAAATTTGGTGAGCCAAGAGGAATTTGTGTACCGATCTTCACCACCAAGAATCATCAAGATTGAGTGAATAAAAATTGCTGGTAATTCGGAAACTCGTTATTTCTTAGAAGCTTGGCAACCCCTCTCAATGAAAGTGCTTTTCCACAGTCTCTGCTTAGGGCTACTTGAAGCGGAAACAAATCATAGAGACAAAACTGAGAACTCCCTTATTTGTCAAGGTTCAAAGAGCTACTACAAACCATGTGGATTTAGAGTTCCAAATTCATCTATCTATATAGGAGAGAAGAGAGTGAAACCTAAAAATATAAACTGCTACTGAAAACGAAGGCTTCATCGTAGAAGAACAAAATTTGTGAGTCAAGCTGCATTTGTGAACCGATCGTAAACACAAGTATCATCAGCTTGGGTGAAAAAATATTTGCTGGTATTTCGGAAACTCGTAATTTCTTGGAAGCTTGGCAACCACTCTCAATGAAAGTGCGTATCCACCGTCTGTGCCTAGGGCTACTTGAAGAGGAAACAAACCACAGAGACAAAACAGAGAACTCCTTTATTTTGTCAAGTTTCAAAGAGCCACTACAAACCATTTTGGATTTAGAGTTCAAAATTCATCTGTCTTTATAGCAGAGAACAGTGAAACCTAAACATAAAAACTGCTACTGTAGACGACGCTTCAACCAAGAAGAACAAAATTGTGATCCAAGTGGGATTTTGTGAACTGATCATTACCACCAAGTATCATCAAGATTGGGTGAAAAAATATTTGCTGTTATTTTGGAAACTCGTAATTTTTTGTAACCTTGGCAAACCCTCTCAAGGAAAGTGCTTTTCCACAGTCACTGCTTAGAGCTACTTGAAGCGGAAACAAATCATAGAGACAAAAGTGAGAACTCCTTTACTTTGTCAGGTTTCAAAGAGCTACTACAAACCATGTTGGATTTAGAGTTCCAAATTCATCTATCCATATAGGAGAGAACAGAGTGAAACCTAAATATAAAAAGTGCTACTGTAGACGAAAGCTTCAACCTAGAAGAACAAAATTTGGTCAGCCAAGTGGGATTTGTGTACTAATCATCACCACCAAGTATCATCATGTTTGGGTGAAAAATATTTGCTGGTATTTCGGAAACTCGTTATTTCTTAGAAGCTTTGGCAACCCCACTTAATGAAAGTGCTTTTCCCACAGTCTGTGCCTAGGGCTACTTGATGAGGAAACAAACCATAGAGACAAAACTGAGAACTCCTTTATTTTGTCAAGTTCCAAAGAGCTACTACATACCATATTGGATTTAGAATTCCAAATTCATCAATCCATATAGGAGAGAACAGAGTGAAACCTAAATATAAAAACGGCTACTGTAGACGAAAGCTTCAACCTAGAAGAACAAAATTTGGTGAGGCAAGTGGATTTGTGTACTGATCATTACCACCATGTGTCATCAAGATTGCGTGAAAAAATATTTGCTGGTATTTCGGAAACTCGTTATATCTTAGAAGCTTGGCAACCCCACTCAATGAAGTGCTTCTCCACAGTCTGTTCCTAGGGGTACTTTAAGAGGAAACAAACCATAGAGACAAAACTGAGAACTCCTTTATTTTTTCAAGTTTGAAAGAGCTACTACAAACCATGTTGGATTTAGAGTTCCAAATTCATCTATCTATATAGGAGAGAAAGAGTGAAACCTAAAATAAAACTGCTACTGAAAATGAACGCTTCAACAAAGAAGAACAATATTTCGTGAGTCAAGTGGGATTTGTGTACCTATCGTAAACACCAAGTATCATCAAGATTGGGTGAAACAATATTTGCTGGTATTTCGGAAACTAGTAATTTCTAGAAAGCTTGGCAACCCCTCTCAATGAAAGTGCTTTTCCACAGTCTGTGCCTAGGGGTACTTGAACAGGAAACAAACCATAAAGACAAAACTGAGAACTCCTTTATTTAGTCAAGATTCAAAGAGCTACTACAAACCATGTTGGATTTAGAGTTCCAGATTCATCTATCTATATAGCAGAGAACAGAGTGAAACCTAAATATATAAACTGCTACTGAAGACGAGCGCTTCAACGTAGAAGAACAAAATTTGGTGAGCCAAGTGGGATTTGGATACCGATCATTACCACCACATATCATCAACTTTGGGTGACAAAATATTTGCTGGTATTTCGGAAACTCGTAATTTCTTGGAAGCTTGGCAACCCCTTTCAATGAAAGTGCTTTTCCACAGTCTGTGCTTGGGCTACATGAAGCGGAAGCAAATCATACAGACAAAACTGAGAACTCCTTTATTTTGACAAGTTTCAAAGAGCTACTACAAACCATGTTGGATTTAGAGTTCCAAATTCATCTATCTGTATAGGAGAGAACAGAGTGAAACCTAAATATAAAAAGTGCTATTGTAGACGAACGCTTCAACCTAGGAGAACAAAATTTGGTGAGCCAAGTGGGATTTGTGTACTGATCATCACCACCATGTATCATCAAGATTGGGTGAAAAAGTATTTGCTGGTATTTCGGAAACTCGTTATTTCTTAGAACTTTGGCAACCCCTCTCAAGGAAAGTGCTTTTCCACAGTCACTGCTTAGGCCCACTTGAAGCGGAAACAAATCATAGAGACAAAACTGAGAACTCCTTTATTTTGTCAAGTTTCAAAGAGCTACTACAAACCATGTTGGATTTAGAGTTCCAAATTCATCTATCTATATAGGAGAGAACAGAGTGAAACCTAAATATAAAAATTGCTACTGTAGACGAACGCTTCAACCTAGAAGAACAAAATTTGGTGAGCCAAGTGCAATTTGTGTACTGAACATCACCACCAAGTATCATCAAGATTGGGTGAAAAAATATATGCTGGTATTTCGGTAACTCGTTATTTCTTAGAAGATTGGCAACCCCTCTCAATGAAATTGCTTTTCCACAGTCTGTGCCTAGGGCTACTTGAGGAGGAAACAAACCATACAGACAAAACTGAGAACTCCTTTATTTTGTCAAGTTTCAGAGAGCTACTACAAACCATGTTGCATTTAGAGTTCCAAATTCATCTATCTATACAGCAGAGAACAGAGTGAAACCTAAATATAAAAACTGCTACTGTAGACGAATGCTTCAACCTAGAAGAACAAAATTTGGTGAGCCAAGTGGGATTTCGATACCGATCATTACCACCACGTATCATCAACATTGGGTGACCAATATTTGATGGTATTTCAGAAACTCGTAATTTCTTGGAAGCTTGGCGACCCCTTTCAATGAAAGTGCTTTTCAACAGTCTCTGCTTAGGGCTACATGAAGTGGAAACAAATCATAGAGACAAAACTGAGAACTGCTTTACTTTGACAAGATTCAAAGAGCTACTACAAACCATATTGGATTTAGAGTTCCAAATTCATCTATCTATATAGGAGAGAACAGAGTGAAACCTAAATATAAAAAGTGCTACTGCAGACGATCGCTTCAACCTAGAAGAACAAAATTTTGTGAGCCAAGTGGGAATTGTGTACCGATCTTCACCACCAAGTATCATCAAGATTGGGTGAAAAAATATTGCTGGTAATTCGTAAACTCGTTATTTCTTGGAACCTTGGCAACCCCACTCAAGGAAAGTGCTTTTCCACAGTCACTGCTTAGGGCTACTTGAAGCGGAAACAAATCATAGAGACAAAAGGGAGAACTCCTTTACTTTGTCAAGTTTCAAAGAGCTACTGCAAACCATGTTGGATTTTGAGTTCCAAATTCATCTATCCATATAGGAGAGAACAGAGTGAATCCTAAATATAAAAATTGCTACTGTAGACGAAAGCATCAACCTAGAAGAACAAAATTTGGTGAGCCTAGTGGGATTTGTGGACTTGTCAATACCACCACGTATCATCAAGATTGGGTAAAAAAATATTTGATGGTATTTCGGAAACTCGTAATTTCTTGGAAGCTTGGCAAGCCTTCTCAATAAAAGTGCGTATCCACCGTCTGTGCCTAGGGCTACTTGAAGAGGAAACAAACCATAGAGACAAAACAGAGAACTCCTTAATTTTGTCAAGTTTCAAAGAGCCACTACAAACCATGTTGGATTTAGAGTTCCAAATTAATCTATCTATATAGCAGAGAACAGTGAAAATTAAACATAAAAACTGCTACTGTAGACGAACGCTTCAACCAAGAAGAACAAAATTTGGTGATTCAAGTGGGATTTGTGAACTGATCATTACCACCAAGTATCATCACGATTGAGTGAAAAATATTTGCTGGGATTTCGGAAACTCGTAATATGTTGGAACCTTGGCAACCCCTCTCAAGGAAAGTGCTTTTCCACAGTCACTGCTTAGGGCTACTTGAAGCTGAAACAAATCATAGAGACAAAAGTGTGAACTCCTTTACTTTGTCAAGTTTCAAAGAGCTACTACAAACCATGTTGGATTTAGAGTTCCAAATTCATCTATCCATATAGGAGAGAACAGAGTGAAACCTAAACATAAAAACTGCTACTGTAAACGAACGCTTCAAACTAGAAGAACAAAATTTGGTGAGCCAAGTGGGATTTGTGGACTTGTCAATACCAAAACGTATCATCAAGATTGGGTAAAAAAATATTTGCTGGTATTTCGGAAACTCGTAATTTCTTGGAAGCTTGGCAACCCCTCTCAATGAAAGTGCTTTTCCACAGTCTCTGCTTAGGGCTACTTGAAGCAGAAACAAATCATAGAGACAAAACTGAGAACTCCTTTATTTTGTCAAGTTTCAAAGAGCTACTACAAACCATATTGGATTTAGAGTTCCAAATTCATCTATCTATATAGGAGAGAACAGAATGAAACCTAAATATAAACACTGCTACTGTAGATGAAGGCTTCAACCTAGAAGAACAAAATTTGGTGAGCCAAGTGGAATTTGTGTACCGATCTTCACCACCAAGTATCATCAAGATTGGGTGAATAAATATTTGCTGTTAATTCGGAAACTCGTTATTTCTTAATGCTTGGCAAACCCTCTCAATGAAAGTGCTTTTCCACATTTTCTGCTTAGGGCTACTTGAAGCGGAAACAAATCATAGAGACAAAACTGAGAACTCCTTTATTTTGTCAAGGTTCAAAGAGCTACTACAAACCATGTTGGATTTAGAGTTCCAAATTCATCTATCTTAATAGGAGAGAACAGAGTGAAACCTAAAAATATAAACTGCTACTGAAAACGAAGGCTTCATCATAGAAGAAAAAAATTTGGTGAGTCAAGTGGGATTTGTGTACCGATCGTAAACACTAAGTATCATCAAGATTGGGTGAAAAAATATCTGCTGGTATTTCGGAAACTCTTAATTTCTTGGAAGCTTGGCAACCTCTCTCAATAAAAGTGCTTTTCCACAGTCTCTGTTTAGGGCTACTTGAAGCAGAAACAAATAATAGAGACAAAACTGAGAACTCCTTTATTTTGTGAAGTTTCAAAGAGCTACTACAAACCATATTGGATTTAGAGTTCCAAATTCATCTATCTATATAGCAGAGGACAGAGTAAAACCTAAATATAAAAAGTGCTATTGTAGACGATCGCTTCAACCCAGAAGAACAAAATTTGGTGAGCCAAGTGGGATTTGTGTACAGATCTTGACCAGCAAGTATCATCAAGATTGGGTGAAAAAATATTTGCTGGTAATTCGGAAACTCGTTATTTCTGAGAAGTTTGGCAACCCCTCTCAATGAAAGTGCTTTTCCACATTCTCTGCTAAGGGCTACTTAAATCGGAAACAAATCATAGAGACAAAACTGCGAACTCCTTTATTTTTTCAAGTTTGAAAGAGCTACTCCAAACCATGTTGGATTTAGAGTTCCAAATTCATCTATCTATATAGGAGAGAACAGAGTGAAACCTAAAAAAAAAAACTGCTACTGAAAATGAACGCTTCAACAAAGAAGAACAAAATTTCGTGAGTCAAGTGGGACTTGTGTACCTATCGCAAACACCAAGTATCATCAAGATTGGGTGAAAAAATATTTGCTGGTATTTCGGAAACTAGTAATTTCTTGAAAGCTTGGCAACCCCTCTCAATGAAAGTGCTTTTCCACAGTCTGTGCCTAGGGGTACTTGAACAGGAAACAAACCATAAAGACAAAACTGAGAACTCCTTTATTTTGTCAAGTTTCAAAGAGCTACTACAAACCATGTTGGATTTAGAGTTCCAGATTCATCTATCTATATAGCAGAGAACAGAGTGAAACCTAAATATAAAAACTGCTACTGTAGACGAGCGCTTCAACGTAGAAGAACAAAATTTGGTGAGCCAAGTGGGATTTGGATACCGATCATTACCACCACATATCATCAACTTTGGGTGACAAAATATTTGCTAGTATTTCGGAAACTCGTAATTTCTTGGAAGCTTGGCAACCCCTTTCAATGAAAGTGCTTTTCCACAGTCTGTGCTTAGGGCTACATGAAGCGGAAATAAATCATAGAGACAAAACTGAGAAGTCCTTTACTTTGTCAAGTTTCAAAGAGCTACTACAAACCATATTGGATTTAGAGTTCCAAATTCATCTATCTATATAGGAGAGAACAGAGTGAAACCTAAATATAAAAACTGCTACTGTAGACGAACGATTCAACCTAGGAGAACAAAATTTGGTGAGCCAAGTGGGAATTGTGTACTGATCATTACCACCAAGTGTCATCAAGATTGCGTGAAAAAATATTTGCTGGTATTTCGGAAAATCGTTATTTCTTAGAACCTTGGCAACCCCACTCAATGAAAGTGCTTTTCCACAGTCTGTTTCTAGGGCTACTTGAAGTGGAAACAAACCATAGAGACAAAAATGAGAACTCCTTTATTTTGTCAAGTTTCAAAGAGCTACTACAAACCATGTTGGATTTAGTGTTCCAAATTCATCTATCTAAATACGAGAGAACAGATTGAAACCTAAAAATAAAAACTGCTACTGTAAACGAATGCTTCAACCTAGACGAACAAAATTTGGTGAGCCAAGTGGGATTTGTGGACTTGTCATTACCACCACGTATCATCAAGATTGGGTGAAAAAATATTTGCTGGTATTTCGGAAACTCGTAATTTCTTGGAAGCTTGGCAACCCCTCTCAATGAAAGTGCTTTTCCACAGACTCTGCTTAGGGCTACTTGAAGCGGAAACAAATCATAGAGACAAAACTGAGAACTCCTTTATTTTGTCAAGATTCAAAGAGCTACTACAAACCATATTGGATTTAGAGTTCCAAATTCATCTATCTATACAGGAGAGAACAGAGTGAAACCTAAATATAAAAACTGCTACTGTAGACGAACGCTTCAACCCAGAAGAACAAAATTTGGTGAGCCAAGCGGGAATTGTGTACCGATCTTCACCACCAAGTATCATCAAGATTGGGTGAAAAAATATTTGCTGGTAATTCGTAAACTCGTTATTTCTTAGAAGCTTGGCAACCCCTCTCAATGAAAGTGCTTTTCCACAGTCTCTCCTTAGGGCTACTTGAAGCGGAAACAAATCATAGAGACAAAACTGAGAACTCCTTTATTTTGTCAAGGTTCAAAGAGCTACTACAAACCATGTTGGATTTAGAGTTCCAAATTCATCTATCTATATAGAGAGAACAGAGTGAAACCTAAAAATATAAACTGCTACTGAAAACGAAGGCTTCACCATAGAAGAACAAAATTTGGTGAGTCAAGTGGGATTTGTGTACCGATCGTAAACACCGTGTTTCATCAAGATTGGGTTAAAAAATATTTGCTGGTATTTCGGAAACCCGTAATTTCTTGGAAGCTTGGCAACCCCTCTCAATGAAAGTGCGTATCCACCGTCTGTGCCTATGGCTACTTGAAGAGGAAACAAACCATAGTGACAAAAGAGAGAACTCCTTTATTTTGTCAAGTTTCAAAGAGCCACTTCAAACCATGTTTTATTAAAGTTCCGAATTCATCTATCTATATATCAGAGAACATAGTGAAACCTAAACTTATAAACTGCTACTGTAGACGAACGCTTCAACCAAGAAGAACAAAATTTGGTGATCCAAGTGGGATTTGTGAACTGATCATAACCACCAAATATCATCAAGATTGGGTGAAAAAATATTTGCTGGTGTTTCGGAAACTCGTAATTTCCTGGAACCTTGGCAACCCCTCTCAAGGAAAGTGCTTTTCCACAGTCACTGCTTAGGGCTACTTGAAGCGGAAACAAATCATAGAGACAAAAGTGAGAACTCCTTTACTTTGTCAAGTTTCAAAGAGCTACTACAAACCATGTTGGATTTAGAGTTCCAAATTCATCTATCCATATAGGAGAGAACAGAGTGAAACCTAAATACAAAAATTGCTACTGTAGACGAAAGCTTCAACCTAGAAGAACAAAATTTGGTGAGCCAAGTGGGATTTGTGTACTAATCATCACCACCAAGTATCAGCAAGATTGGGATAAAAAATATTTGCTGGTATTTCGGAAACTCGTTATTTCTTAGAAACTTGGCAACCCCTCTCAATGAAAGTGCTTTTCCACAGTCTTTGCCTAGGGCTACTTGATGAGGAAACAAACCATAGAGACAAAACTGAGAACTCCTTTATTTTGTCAAGTTTCAAAGAGCTACTACAAACCATATTGGATTGAGAGTTCCAAATTCATCTATCCATATAGGAGAGAAAAGAGTGAAACCTAAATATAAAAACTGCTACTGTAGACGAACGCTTCAACCTAGAAGAACAAAATTTGGTAAGCCAAGTGGGATTTGTGTACTGATCATTACCACCAAGTGTCATCAAGATTGCGTGAAAAAATATTTGCTGGTATTTCGGAAACTCGTTATTTCTTGGAAGCTTTTCAAACGCACTCAATGAAAGTGCTTCTCCACAGTGTGTTCCTAGGGGTACTTTAAGAGGAAACAAACCATAGAGACAAAACTGAGAACTCCTTTATTTTTTCAAGTTTCAAAGAGCTACTACAAACCATGTTTGATTTAGAGTTCCAAATTCATCTATCTATATAGGAGAGAACAGAGTGAAACCTAAACATAAAAACTGCTACTGTAAACGAAGGCTTCAACCTAGAAGATCAAAATTTGGTGAGCCTAGTGGGATTTGTGGACTTGTCAATACCACCACGTATCATCAAGATTGGGCAAAAAAATATTTGCTGGTATTTCGGAAACTCGTAATTTCTTGGAAGCTTGGCAACCCCTCTCAATGAAAGTGCTTATCCACCGTCTGTGCCTAGGGGTACTTTAAGAGGAAACAAACCATAGAGACAAAACTGAGAACTCCTTTATTTTTTCAAGTTTCAAAGAGCTACTACAAACCATGTTGGATTTAGAGTTCCAAATTCATCTATCTATATAGCAGAGAACAGTGAAACCTAAACTTAAAAACTGCTACTGTAGACGAATGCTTCAACCAAGAAGAACAAAATTTGGTGATCCAAGTGGGATTTGTGAACTGATCATTACCACCAAGTATCATCAGGATTGGGTGAAAAAATATTTGCTGGTATTTCGGAAACTCGTAATATGTTGGAACCTTGGCAACTCCTCTCAAGGAAAGTGCTTTTCCACAGTCACTGCTTAGGGCTACTTGAAGCGGAAACATATAATAGAGACAAAAGTGAGAACTCCTTTACTTTGTCAAGTTTCAAAGAGCTACTACAAACCATGTTGGATTTAGAGTTCCAAATTCATCTATCCATATAGGAGAGAACAGGGTGAAACCTAAATATAAAAATTGCTACTGTAGATGAACGCTTCAACCTAGAAGAACAAAATTTTTTGAGCCAAGTGGGATTTGTGTACTGATCATTACCACCAAGTGTCATCAAGATTGCATGAAAAAGTATTTGCTGGTATTTCGGAAACTCGTTATTTCTTAGAAGCTTGGCAACCCCACTCAATGAAAGTGCTTTTCCACAGTCTGTTCCTAGGGGTACTTGAAGAGGAAAAAAACCATAGAGACAAAACTGAGAACTCCCTTATTTTGTCAAGGTTCAAAGAGCTACTACAAACCATGTTGGATTTAGAGTTCCAAATTCATCTATCTATATAGGAGAGAAGAGAGTGAAACCTAAAAATATAAACTGCTACTGAAAACGAAGGCTTCATCGTAGAAGAACAAAATTTGGTGAGTCAAGCTGCATTTGTGAACCGATCGTAAACACCAAGTATCATCAAGCTTGGGTGAAAAAATATTTGCTGGTATTTCGGAAACTCGTAATTTCTTGGAAGCTTGACAACCACTCTCAATGAAAGTGCGTATCCACCGTCTGTGCCTAGGGCTACTTGAAGAGGAAACAAACCAAAGAGACAAAACAGAGAACTCCTTTATTTTGTCAAGTTTCAAAGAGCCACTACAAACCATGTTGTATTTAGAGTTCCAAATTCATCTATCTTTATAGCAGAGAACAGTGAAACCTAAACATAAAAACTGCTACTGTAGACGAACGCTTCAACCAAGAAGAACAAAATTTGGTGATCCAAGTGGGATTTGTGAACTGATCATTACCACCAAGTATCATCAAGATTGGGTGAAAAAATATTTGCTGTTATTTTGGAAACTCGTAATTTTTGTACCTTGGCAACCCCTCTCAAGGAAAGTGCTTTTCCACAGTCACTGCTTAGAGCTACTTGAAGCGGAAACAAATCATAGAGACAAAAGTGAGAACTCCTTTACTTTGTCAGGTTTCAAAGAGCTTCTACAAACCATGTTGGATTTAGAGTTCCAAATTCATCTATCCATATAGGAGAGAACAGAGTGAAACCTAAATATAAAAAGTGCTACTGTAGACGAAAGCTTCAACCTAGAAGAACAACATTTGGTCAGCCAAGTGGGATTTGTGTACTAATCATCACCACCAAGTATCATCAAGATTGGGTGAAAAAATATTTGCTGGTATTTCGGAAACTCGTTATTTCTTAGAAGCTTGGCAACATCTCTCAATGAAAGTGATTTTCCACAGTCTTTGCCTAGGGCTAATTGATGAGGAAACAAACCATAGAGACAAAACTGAGAACTCCTTTATTTTGTCAAGTTTCAAAGAGCTACTAAAAACCATATTGGATTTAGAGTTCCAAATTCATCTATCCATATAGGAGAGAACAGAGTGAAACCTAAATATAAAAACTGCTACTGTAGACGAACGCTTCAACCTAGAAGAACAAAATTTGGTGAGCCAAGTGGGATTTGTGTACTGATCATTACCACCAAGTGTCATCAAGATTGCGTGAAAAAATATTTGCTGGTATTTCGGAAACTCGTTATTTCTTGGAAGCTTTTCAAACCCACTCAATGAAAGTGCTGCTCCACAGTGTGTTCCTAGGGGTACTTGAAGAGGAAACAAACCATAGAGACAAAACTGAGAACTCCTTAATTTTGTCAAGTTTCAAAGAGCTACTACAAACCATGTTGGATTTAGAGTTCCAAATTCATCTATCTATATAGGAGAGAACAGAGTGAAACCTAAACATAAAAACTGCTACTGTAAACGAACGCTTCAACCTAGAAGAACAAAATTTGATGAGCCAAGTGGGATTTGTGGACTTGTCAATAACACCACGTATCATCACGATTGGGTAAAAAAATATTTGCTGGTATTTCGGAAACTCGTAATTTCTTGGAAGCTTGGCAACCCCTCTCAATGAAAGTGCTTTTCCACAGTCTCTGCTTAGGGCTACTTGAAGCGGAAACAAATCATAGAGACAAAAGTGAGAACTCCTTTACTTTGTCAAGTTTCAAAGAGCTACTACAAACCATGTTGGATTTAGAGTTCCAAATTCATCTATCCATATAGGAGAGAACAGAGTGAAACCCAAATATAAAAACTGCTACTGTAGACGAACGCTTCAACCCAGAAGAACAAAGTTTGGTGAGCCAAGCGGGAATTGTGTACCGATCTTCACCACCAAGTATCATCAAGATTGGGTGGAAAAATATTTGCTGGTAATTCGTAAACTCGTTATTTCTTAGAAGCTTGGCAACCCCTCTCAAGGAAAGTGCTTTTCCACAGTCTCTCCTTAGGGCTACTTGAAGCGGAAACAAATCATAGAGATAAAACTGAGAACTCCTTTATTTTGTCAAGGTTCAAAGAGCTACTACAAAGCATGTTGGATTTAGAGTTCCAAATTCATCTCTCTATATAGGAGAGAACAGAGTGAAACCTAAAAATATAAACTGCTACTGAAAACGAAGGCTTCATCATAGAAGAACAAAATTTGGTGAGTCAAGTGGGATTTGTGTACCCATCGTAAACACCATGTTTCATCAAGATTGGGTTAAAAAATATTTGCTGGTATTTCGGAAACCCGTAATTTCTTGGAAGCTTGGCAACCCCTCTCAATGAAAGTGCGTATCCACCGTCTGTGCCTAGGGCTACTTGAAGAGGAAACAAACCATAGTGACAAAAGAGAGAACTCCTTTATTTTGTCAAGTTTCAAAGAGCCACTTCAAACCATGTTTTATTAAAGTTCCGAATTCATCTATCTATATATCAGAGAACATAGTGAAACCTAAACTTATAAACTGCTACTGTAGACGAACGCTTCAACCAAGAAGAACAAAATTTGGTGATCCAAGTGGGATTTGTGAACTGATCATAACCACCAAATATCATCAAGATTGGGTGAAAAAATATTTGCTGGTATTTCGGAAACTCGTAATTTCTTGGAACCTTGGCAACCCCTCTCAAGGAAAGTGCTTTTCCACAGTCACTGCTTAGGGCTACTTGAAGCGGAAACAAATCATAGAGACAAAAGTGAGAACTCCTTTACTTTGTCAAGTTTCAAAGAGCTACTACAAAGCATGTTGGATTTAGAGTTCCAAATTCATCTATCCATATAGGAGAGAACAGAGTGAAACCTAAATATAAAAATTGCTACTGTAGACGAAAGCTTCAACCTAGAAGAACAAAATTTGGTGAGCCAAGTGGGATTTGTGTACTAATCATCACCACCAAGTATCATCAAGATTGGGTTAAAAAATATTTGCTGGTATTTCGGAAACTCGTTATTTCTTAGAAGCTTGGCAACATCTCTCAATGAAAGTGATTTTCCACAGTCTTTGCCTAGGGCTAATTGATGAGGAAACAAACCGTAGAGACAAAACTGAGAACTCCTTTATTTTGTCAAGTTTCCAAGAGCTACTACAAACCATATTGGATTTAGAGTTTCAAATTTATCTATCCATATAGGAGAGAACAGAGTGAAACCTAAATATAAAAACTGCTACTGTAGACGAACGCTTCAACCTAGAAGAACAAAATTTGGTGAGCCAAGTGGGATTTGTGTACTGATCATTACCACCAAGTGTCATCAAGATTGCGTGAAAAAATATTTGCTGGTATTTCGGAAAATCGTTATTTCTTGGAAGCTTTTCAAACCCACTCAATGAAAGTGCTGCTCCACAGTGTGTTCCTAGGGGTACTTGAAGAGGAAACAAACCATAGAGACAAAACTGAGAACTCCTTTATTTTGTCAAGTTTCAAAGAGCTACTACAAACCATGTTGGATTTAGAGTTCCAAATTCATCTATCTATATAGGAGAGAACAGAATGAAACCTAAACATAAAAACTGCTACTGTAAACGAACGCTTCAACCTAGAAGAACAAAATTTGATGAGCCAAGTGGGATTTGTGGACTTGTCAATAACACCACGTATCATCACGATTGGGTAAAAAAATATTTGCTGGTATTTCGGAAACTCGTAATTTCTTGGAAGCTTGGCAACCCCTCTCAATGAAAGTGGTTATTCACCGTCTGTGCCTAGGGCTACTTGAAGAGGAAACAAACCATAGAGACAAAACAGAGAACTACTTTTTTTTGTCAAGTTTCAAAGAGCCACTACAAACCATCTTGGATTTAGAGTTCCAAATTCATCTATCTATATTGGAGAGAACAGTGAAACCTAAACATAAAAACTGCTACTGTAGACGAACGCTTCAACCAAGAAGAACAAAATTTGGTGATCCAAGTGGGATTTGTGAACTGATCATTACCACCAAGTATCATCAAGATTGGGTGAAAAAATATTTGCTGGTATTTCGGAAACTCGTAATTTTTTATAACCTTGGCAACCCCTCTCAAGGAAAGTGCTTTTCCACAGTCACTGCTTAGAGCTACTTTGAAGCGGAAACAAATCATAGAGACAAAAGTGAGAACTCCTTTACTTTGTCAGGTTTCAAAGAGCTTCTACAAACCATGTTGAATTTAGAGTTCCAAATTCATCTTACCATATAGGAGAGAACAGAGTGAAACCTAAATATAAACAGTGCTACTGTAGACGAACGCTTCAACCTAGAAGAACAAAATTTGGTGAGCCAAGTGGGATTTGTGTACTAATCATCACCACCAAGTATCATCAAGATTGGGTGAAAAAATATTTGCTGGTATTTCGGAAACTAGTTATTTCTTAGAAGCTTAGCAACCCCTCTCAATGAAAGTGCTTTTCCACAGTCTGTGCCTAGCGCTACTTGATGAGGAAACAAACCATAGAGACAAAACTGAGAACTCCTTTATTTTGTCAAGTTTCAAAGAGCTACTACAAACCATATTGGAATTAGAGTTCCAAATTCATCTATCCATATAGGAGAGAACAGAGTGAAACCTAAATATAAATATTGCTACTGTAGACGAACGCTTCAACCAAGAAGAACAAAATTTGGTGATCCAAGTGGGATTTGTGAACTGATCATTACCACCCAGTATCATCAGGATTGGGTGAAAAAATATTTGCTGGTATTTCGGAAACTCGTAATATGTTGGAACCTTGGCATCTCCTCTCAAGGAAAGTGCTTTTCCACAGTCACTGCTTAGGGCTACTTGAAGTGGAAACATATCATAGAGACAAAAGTGAGAACTCCTTTACTTTGTCAAGTTTCAAAGAGCTACTACAAACCATGTTGGAATTAGAGTTCCAAATTCTTCTATCCATACAGGAGAGAACAGATTGAAACCTAAATATAAAAATTGCTACTGTAGACGAACGCTTCAACATAGAAGAACAAAATTTGGTGAGCAAAGTGGGATTTGTGTACTGATCATTACCACCAAGTGTCATCAAGATTGCATGAAAAAGTATTTGCTGGTATTTCGGAAACTCGTTATTTCTTAGAAGCTTGGCAACCCCACTCAATGAAAGTGCTTTTCCACAGTCTGTTCCTAGGGGTACTTGAAGAGGAAACAAACCATAGAGACAAAACCGAGAACTCCTTTATTTTGTCAACTTTCAAAGAGCTGCTACAAACCATGTTGGATTTAGAGTTCCAAATTCATCTATCTATATAGGAGAGAACAGAGTGAAACCTAAACATAAAAACTGCTACTCTAAATGAACGCTTCAACCTAGAAGAACAAAATTTGGTGAGCCAAGTGGGATTTGTGGACTTGTCAATACCACCACGTATCATCAAGATTGGGTAAAAAAAATATTTGCTGGTATTTCGGAAACTCGTAATTTCTTGGAAGCTTGGCAAACCCTCTCAATGAAAGTGCTATTCCACAGTCTCTGCTTAGGGCTACTTGAAGCGGAAACAAATCATAGAGACAAAACTGAGAACTCCTTTATTTTGTCAAGTTTCAAAGAGCTACTACAAACCATGTTGGATAAAGAGTTCCAAATTCATCTATCTATATAGGAGAGAACAGAGTGAAACCTAAAAATATAAACTGCTACTGAAAACGAACGCTTCAACATAGAAGAACAAAATTTGGTGAGTCAGGTGGGATTTGTGTACCGATCGTAAACACCAAGTATCATCAAGATTGGGTGAAAAAATATTTGCTGGTATTTCGGAAACTCGTAATTTCTTGGAAGCTTGGCAACCCCTCTCAATGAAAGTGCATATCCACCGTCTGTGCCTAGGGCTATTTGAAGAGGAAACAAACCATAGAGACAAAATATAGAATTCCTTTATTTTCTCAAGTTTCAAAGAGCTACTACAAACCATGTTGGATTTAGAGTTCCAAATTCATCTATCCATATAGGAGAGAACAGAGTGAAACCTAAATATAAAAATTGCTACTGTAGACGAACGCTTCAAACTAGAAGAACAAAATTTGGTGAGCCAAGTGGGATTTGAGTAGTAATCATCACCACCAAGTATCATCAAGATTGGGTGAAAAAATATTTGCTGGTATTTCAGAAACTCGTTATTTCTTGGAAGCTTGGCAACCCATCTCAATCAAAGTGCGTATCCACCGTCTGTGCCTAGGGCTACTTGAAGAGGAAACAAACCATAGAGACAAATCAGAGAACTCCTTTATTTTTGTCAAGTTTCAAAGAGCCACTACAAACCATGTTGGATTTAGAGTTCCAAATTCATCTATCTATATAGCAGAGAACAGAGTGAAACCTAAACATAAAAACTGCAACTGTAGACGAACGCTTCAACCAAGAAGAACAAAATTTGGTGATCCAAGTGGGATTTGTGAACTGATCATTACCACCAAGTGTCATCAAGATTGCCTGAAAAAATATTTGCTGGTATTTTGGAAACTCGTTATTTCTTAGAAGCTTGGCAACCCCACTCAATGAAAGTGCTTTTCCACAGTCAGTTCCTAGGGGTACTTGAAGAGGAAACAAACCATAGAGACAAAACTGAGAACTCCTTTATTTTGTCAAGTTTCAAAGACCTACTACAAACCATGTTGGATTTAGAGTTCCAAATTCATCTATCTATATAGGAGAGAACAGAGTGAAACCTAAACATAAAAACTCCTACTGTAAACGAACGCTTCAACCTAGAAGAACAAAATTTGGTGAGCCAAGTGGGATTTATGGACTTGTCAATACCACCACGTATCATCAAGATTGGGTGAAAAAATATTTGCTGGTATTTCGGAAACTCGTAATTTGTTGGAAGCTTGGCAACCCCTCTCAATGAAAGTGCTTTTCCAAAGTATCTGCTTAGGGCTACTTGAGGCGGAAACAAATCATAGAGACAAAACTGAGAATTCTTTTATATTATCAAGTTTCAAAGAGCTACTACAAACCATATTGGATTTAGAGTTCCAAATTCATCTATCTATATAGGAGAGAACAGAGTGAAACCTAAATATAAAAATTGCTACTGTAGAAGAATGCTTCAACCTAGAAGAACAAAATTTGGTGAGCCAAGTGGGATTTAGATTCCGATCATTACCACCACGTATCATCAACATTGGGTGACAAAATATTTGCTGGTATTTCGGAAAATCGTAATTTCTTGGAAGCTTGGCAACCCCTTTCAATGAAAGTGCTTTTCCACAGTCTCTGCTTAGGGTTACATGAAGCGGAAACAAATCATAGAGACAAAACTGAGAACTCTTTTACTTTGTCTAGTTTCAAAGAGCTACTACAAACCATATTGGATTTAGAGTTCCAAATTCATCTATCCATATATGAGAGAAAGTAGTGAAACCGAAATATAAAAACTGCTACTGTAGACGAACGCTTCAACCTAGAAGAACAAAATTTGGTGATCCATGTAGGATTTGTGGACTGATCATTACCACCAAGTGTCATCAAGATTGCTTGAAAAAATATTTGCTGGTATTTCGGAAACTCGTGATTTCTTAGAAGCATGGCAAGCCCACTCAATGAAAGTGCTTTTCCACAGTCTGTTCTTAGCGGTACTTGAAGAGGAAACAAACCATAGAGACAAAACTGAGAACTCCTTTATTTTGTCAAGTTTCAAAGAGCTATTACAAACCATGTTGGATTTAGAGTTCCAAATTCATCTATCTATATAAAAGAGAACAGAGTGAAACCTAAACATAAAAACAGCTACTGTAAACGAACGCTTCAACCTAGAAGAACAAAATTTGGTGAGCCAAGTGGGATTTGTGTACCGATCTGAAACACCATGTATCATCAAGTTTGGGTGAAAAAATATTTGCTGGTATTTCGGAAACTCGTAATTTGTTGGAACCTTGGCAACCCCTCTCAAGGAAAATGCTTTTACACAGTCACTGCTTAGGGCTACATGAAGCGGAAACAAATCATAGAGACAAAACTGAGAACTCCTTTATTTTGTCAAGTTTCAAAGTGCTACTACAAACCATGTTGGATATACAGTTCCAAATTCATCTATCTCTATAGGAGAGAACAGAGTGAAACCTAAATAAAAAAATTGCTGCTGTAGACGAACGCTTCAACCTAGACGAACAAAATTTGGTGAGCCAAGTGGGATTTTTTAGTAATCATCACCACCAAGTATCATCAAGATTGCCTGAAAAAATATGCTGGTATTTCGGAAAATCTTTATTTCTTAGAAGCTTGGCAACCCCTCTGAATGAAAGTGCTTTTCCACAGTCTGTGCCTAGGGCTAATTGAAGAGGAAACAAACCATAGAGACAAAACTGAGAACTCCTTAATTTTGTCAAGTTTCAAAGAGCTACTACAAACCATATTGAATTTAGAGTTCCAAATTAATCTATCCATATAGGAGAGAACAGAGTGAAACCTAAGTATAAAAACTGCTCCTGTAGACGAACGCTTCAACCTAGAAGAACAAAATTTGGTTAGCCAATTTGGATTTTTGTACTGATAATTACCACCAAGTGTAATCAAGATTGAGTGAAAAAATATTTGCTGGAATTACGGAAACTCGTTATTTCTTAGAAGCTTGGCAACCCCTCTCAATGAAAGTGCTTTTCCACAGTCTCTGCTTAGAGCTAATTGAAGCGGAAACAGATCATAGAGACAAAACTGAGAACTCCTTTATTTTGTCAAGTTTCAAAGAGCTACTAAAAACCATGCTGAATTTAGAGTTCCAAATTCATCTATCTTTATAAGAGAGAAAGGAGTGAAAACTAAACATAAAAACTGCTACTGTAAACGAACGCTTCAAACTAGAAGAACAAAATTTGCTGAGCCAAGTGAGATTTGTGGACTTGTCATTACCACCACGTATCATCAAGATTGGGTGAAAAAATATTTGCTGGTATTTCGGAAACTCGTAATTTCTTGGAAGATTGACAACCTCTCTCAATGACAGTGCATATCCACCGTCTGTGCCTAGGGCTACTTGAAGAGGAAACAAACCATAGAGACAAAACAGAGAACTCCTTTATTTTGTCACGTTTCAAAGAGCCTCTACAAACCATGTTGGATTTAGAGTTCGAAATTCATCTATCTATATAGCAGAGAACAGAGTGAAACCTAAATATAAAAATTGCTACTGTAGACGAACGCTTCAACCTAGAAGAACAAAATTTGGTGAGCCAAGTGGGATTTGTGTACTAATCATCACCACCAAGTATCATCAAGATTGGGTGAAAAAATATTTGCTGGTATTTCGGAAACTCGTTATTTCTTGGAAGCTTGGCAACCCATCTCAATGAAAGTGCGTATCCACCGTCTGTGCCTAGGGCTACTTGAAGAGGAAACAAACCATAGAGACAAAACAGAGAACTCCTTTATTTTGTCAAGTTTCAAAGAGCCACTACAAACCATGTTGGATTTAGAGTTCCAAATTCATCTATCTGTATAGCAGAGAACAGAGTGAAACCTAAACATAAAAACAGCTACTGTAGACGAACGCTTCAACCAAGAAGAACAAAATTTGGTGATCCAAGTGGGATTTTTGAACTGATCATTACCACCAAGTGTCATCAAGATTGCGTGAAAAAATATTTGCTGGTATTTCGGAAACTCGTGATTTCTTAGAAGCTTGGCAACCCCACTCAATGACAGTGCTTTTCCACAGTCTGTTCCTAGGGGTACTTGAAGAGGAAACAAACCATAGAGACAAAACTGAGAACTACTTTATTTTGTCAAGTTTCAAAGAGCTACTACAAACCATGTTCGATTTAGAGTTCCAAATTCATCTATCTATATAGAAGAGAACAGAGTGAAACCTAAACATAAAAACTGCTACTGTATACGAACGCTTCAACCTAGAAGAACAAAATTTGGTGAGCCAAGTGGAATTTGTGGACTTGTCAATACCATGACGTATCATCAAGATTGGGTGAAAAAATATTTGCTGGTATTTCGGAAACTCGTTATTTCTTGGAAGCTTGGCAACCCCTTTCAATGAAAGTGATTTTCCACAGTCTCTGCTTAGTGCTACATGAAGCGGAAACAAATCATACAGACAAAACTGAGAACTCCTTTATTTTGTCAAGGTTCAAAGAGCTACTACAAACCATGGTGGATTTAGAGTTCCAAATTCATCTATCTATATTGCAGAGAACAGAGTGAAGCCTAATAATTAAAACTGCTACTGAAAACGAACCCTTCAACATAGAAGAACAAAATTTGGTGAGTCAAGTGGGATTTGTGAACCGATCGTAAACAAGAAGTATCATCAAGATTGGGTGAAAAAATATTTGCTGGTATTTCGGAAACTCGTAATTTGTTGGAACCTTGGCAACAACTCTCAAGGAAAGTGCTTTTCCACAATCACTGCTTAGGGCTACTTGAAGCGGAAACAAATCATAGAGAAAAAACTGAGAACTCCTTTATTTTGTCAAGTTTCAAAGAGCTACTTCAAACCATCTTGTATTTAGAGTTCCAAATTCATCTATCTATATAGGAGAGAACAGAGTGAAACCTAAATATATAAATTGCTACTTTTGACGAATGCTTCAACCTAGAAGAACAAAATTTGGTGAGCCAAGTGGGATTTGGATACCGATCATTACCACCATGTATCATCAACATTGGGTGACAAAATATTTGCTGGTATTTCGGAAACTCGTTATTTCTTGGAAGCTTGGCAACCCCTTTCAATGAAAGTACTTTTCCACAGTCTCTGCTTCGGGCAATTTGACGCGGAAACAAATCATAGAGACAAAATGAGAACTCCTTCATTTTGTCAAGGTTCAAAGAGCTACTACAAACCATGTTGGATTTAGAGTTCCAAATTCATCTATCTATATAGGAGAGAACAGAGTGAAGCCTAATAATTAAAACTGCTACTGTAGACGAACGCTTCAACCTAGAAGAACAAAATTTGGTGAGCCAAGTGGGATTTGTGGACCTGTCATTACCACCACGTATCATCAAGATTGGGTGAAAAAATATTTGCTGGTATTTCGGAAACTGTAATTTCTTGGAAGCTTCACAACCTCTCTCAATGAAAGTGCGTATCCACCGTCTGTGCCTAGGGCTACTTGAAGAGGAAACAAACCATAGAGACAAAACTGAGAACTCCTTTATTTTTTCAAGTTTCAAAGAGCTACTACAAACCATGTTGGATTTAGAGTTCCAAATTCATCTATCTATATAGCAGAGAACAGAGTGAAACCTAAATATAAAAACTGCTACTGTGGACGAATGCTTCAACCTAGAAGAACAAAATTTGGTGATCCAGTCGGATTTCTGTACTGATCATCCCGACCAAGTATTATCAAGATTGGGTGAAAAAATATTTGCTGGTATTTCGAAAACTCGTAATTTCTTGGAAGCTTGGCAACCCCTCTCAATGAAAGTGCTTTTCCACAGTCTCTGCTTAGGGCTACTTGACGCGGAAACAAATCATAGAGACAAAATGAGAACTCCTTTATTTTGTCAAGTTTCAAAGAACTACTACAAACCATGTTGGATTTAGAGTTCCAAATTCATCTATCTATATAGGAGAGAACAGAGTGAAGCCTAAAAATTAAAACTGCTACTGAAAACGAACGCTTCAACATAGAAGAACAAAATTTGGTGAGTCAAGTGGGATTTGTGAACCGATCTTAAACACCAAGTATCATCAAGATTGGATGAAAAAATATTTGCTAGTATTTTGGAAATTCGTAATTTGTTGGAACCTTGGCAACAACTCTGAAGGAAAGTGCTTTTTCACAGTCACTGCTTAGGGCTCCTTGAAGCGGAAACAAATCATAGAGAAAAAACTGAGAACTCTTTTATTTTGTCAAGTTTCAAAGAACTACTACAAACCATGTTGGATTTAGAGTTCCAAATTCATCTATTTATATAGGAGAGAACAGAGTGAAACCTAAATATAAAAATTGCTGCTGTAGACGAACGCTTCAACCTAGAAGAACGAAATTTGGTGAGCCAAGTGGGATTGGTGGACTTATCATCACCACCTAGTATCATCAAGATTGGCTGAAAAAATATTTGCTGGTATTTCGGAAACTCGTTATTTCTTAGAAGCTTGGAAACCCCTCTCAATGAAATTGCTTTTCCACAGTCTGTGCCTAGGGCTACTTGAACAGGAAACAAACCATAGAGAAAAAACTGAGAACTCTTTTATTTTGTCAAGTTTCAAAGAGCTACTACAAACCATGTTGAATTAAGAGTTCCAAATTCATCTATCTATATAGCAGAGGACAGAGTGAAACCTAACTATAAAAACTGCTACTGTAGACCAATGCTTCAACCTAGAAGAACAAAATTAGGGGAGCCAAGTGGGATTTGGACACCGATCATTACCACCACGTATCATCAACATTGGTTGACAAAATATTTGCTGGTATTTCGGAAACTCGTAAATTCTTGGAAGCTTGGCAACCCCTTTCAATGAAAGTGCTTTTCCACAGTCTCTGCTTAGGGATACATGAAGCGGAAACAAATTATAGAGACAAAACTGAGAACTCCTTTACTTTGTCTAGTTTCAAAGAGCTACTACAAACCATATTGGATTTAGAGTTCCAAATTCATCTATCCATATAGGAGAGAATATAGTGAAACCTAAATTTAAAAACTGCTACTGTAGAGGAACGCTTCAACCTAGAAGAACAAAATTTGGTGAGCCAAGTGGGAGTTGTGGACTGATCATTACCACCAAGTGTCATCAAGATTGCTTGAAAAAATATTTGCTGGTATTTCGGAAACTCGTTATTTCTTAGAAGCTTGGCAACCCCACTCAATGAAAGTGCTTTTCCACAGTCTGTTCCTAGCGGTACTTGAAGAGGAAACAAACCATAGAGACAAAACTGAGAACTCCTTTATTTTGTCAAGTTTCAAATAGCTACTACAAACCATGTTGGATTTAGAGTTCCAAATTCATCTATCTATATAGCACAGAACAGAGTGAAACCTAAACATAAAAACTGCTACTGTAAAGGAACGCTTCAACCTAGAAGAACAAAATTTGGTGAGCCAAGTGGGAATTGTGCACTTTTCATTACCACCACGTATCATCAAGATTGGGTGAAAAAGTATTTGCTGCTATTTCGGAAACTCGTATTTTCTTGGAAGCTTGGCAACCCTCTCAATGAAAGTGCTTTTCCACAGTCTCTGCTTAGGTTTAATTTAAGCGGAAACAAATCTTAGAGACAAAACTGAGAACTCCTTTTTTTTGTCAAGTTTCAAATAGCTACTACAAACCATATTGGGTTTAGAGTTCCAAAGTCATCTATCTATATAGGAGAGAACAGAGTGAAACCTAAATATAAAAAGTGCTACTGTAGACAAACGCTTCAACCTAGAAGAACAAAATTTGGTGAGCCAAGTGGGATTTGTGTGCCGATCTTCACCACCAAGTATCATCAGGATTGGGTGAATAAATATTTGCTGGTAATTCGGAAACTCGTTATTTCTTAGAAGCTTGGCAACCCCTCTCAATGAAAGTGCTTTTCCACAGTCTCTGCTTAGGGCTACTTGAAGCGGAAACAAATCATAGAGACAAAACTGAGAACTCCTTTATTTTGTCAAGGTTCAATGAGCTACTACAAACCATGTTGGATTCAGAGTTCCAAATTCAACTATCTATATAATAGAGAACAGAGTGAAACCTAAATATAAAAATTGCTGCTGTAGACGAACGCTTCAACCTAGAAGAACGAAATTTGGTGAGCCAAGTGGGATTGGTGGACTTATCATCACCACCTAGTATCATCAAGATTGGCTGAAAAAATATTTGCTGGTATTTCGGAAACTCGTTATTTCTTAGAAGCTTGGAAACCCCTCTCAATGAAATTGCTTTTCCACAGTCTGTGCCTAGGGCTACTTGAACAGGAAACAAACCATAGAGACAAAACTGAGAACTCTTTTATTTTGTCAAGTTTCAAAGAGCTACTACAAACCATGTTGAATTAAGAGTTCCAAATTCATCTATCTATATAGCAGAGAACAGAGTGAAACCTAACTATAAAAACTGCTACTGTAGACCAATGCTTCAACCTAGAAGAACAAAATTAGGGGAGCCAAGTGGGATTTGGACACCGATCATTACCACCACGTATCATCAACATTGGTTGACAAAATATTTGCTGGTATTTCGGAAACTCGTAAATTCTTGGAAGCTTGGCAACCCCTTTCAATGAAAGTGCTTTTCCACAGTCTCTGCTTAGGGATACATGAAGCGGAAACAAATTATAGAGACAAAACTGAGAACTCCTTTACTTTGTCTAGTTTCAAAGAGCTACTACAAACCATATTGGATTTAGAGTTCCAAAATCATCTATCCATATAGGAGAGAATATAGTGAAACCTAAATTTAAAAACTGCTACTGTAGAGGAACGCTTCAACCTAGAAGAACAAAATTTGGTGAGCCAAGTGGGAGTTGTGGACTGATAATTACCACCAAGTGTCATCAAGATTGCTTGAAAAAATATTTGCTGGCATTTCGGAAATTCGTTATTTCTTAGAAGCTTGGCAACCCCACTCAATGAAAGTGCTTTTCCACAGTCTCTGCTTAGGGTTAATTTAAGCGGAAACAAATCTTAGAGACAAAACTGAGAACTCCTTTTTTTTTGTCAAGTTTCAAATAGCTACTACAAACCATATTGGGTTTAGAGTTCCAAATTCATCTATCTATATAGGAGAGAACAGAGTGAAACCTAAATATAAAAAGTGCTACTGTAGACAAACGCTTCAACCTAGAAGAACAAAATTTGGTGAGCCAAGTGGGATTTGTGTGCCGATCTTCACCACCAAGTATCATCAGGATTGGGTGAATAAATATTTGCTGGTAATTCGGAAACTCGTTATTTCTTAGAAGCTTGGCAACCCCTCTCAATGAAAGTGCTTTTCCACAGTCTCTGCTTAGGGCTACTTGAAGCGGAAACAAATCAGAGAGACAAAACTGAGAACTCCTTTATTTTGTCAAGTTTCAAAGAGCTACGACAAACCATGTTGGATTTAGAGTTGCAAATTCATCTATCAATATAGGAGAGAACAGAGTGAAACCTAAAAATAACAACTGCTACTGTAGACGAATGCTTCAACCTAGAAGAACAAAATTTGGTGAGCAAAGTGGGATTTTTGTACTTGTCCTTACTACCAAGTATCATCAAATTGGGTGAAAAAATATTTGCTGGTATTGCGGAAACTCGTTATTTCTTAGAAACTCGGCAACCCCTCTCAATGAAAATGCTTTTACACAGTCTGTGCCAGGGCTACTTGAAGAGGAAACAAGCTAGTGAGACAAAACTGAGAACTCCTTTATTTTTTCAAGTTTCAAAGAGCTACTACAAACCATGTTGGATTTAGAGTTCCAAATTCGTCTATCTATATAGGAGAGAACAGAGTGAAACCTAAAAATAAAAACTGCTACTGAAAACGAACGCATCAACCTAGAAGAATACAAATTGGTGAGTCAAGTGGGATTTGTGTACCCATCATTACCACGAAGTATCATCAAGATTGGGTGAAAAAATATTTGCTGGTATTTCGGAAACTCGTTATTTCTTGGAAGCTTGGCAACCCCTTTCAATGAAAGTGATTTTCCAGAGTCTCTGCTTAGTGCTACATGAAGCGGATACAAATCATACAGACAAAATTGAGAACTCCTTTATTTTGTCAATGTTCAAAGAGCTACTACAAACCATGTTGGATTTAGAGTTCCAAATTCATCTATCTATATAGGAGAGAACAGAGTAAAGCCTAATAATTAAAACTGCTACTGAAAACGAACGCTTCAACATAGAAGAACAAAATTTGGTGAGTCAAGTGGGATTTGTGAACCGATCGTAAACACCAAGTATCATCAAGATGGGGTGAAAAAATATTTGCTGGTATTTCGGAAACTCGTTATTTCTTGGAACCTTGGCAACCCCTTTCAATGAAAGTGATTTTCCACAGTCTCTGCTTAGTGCTACATGAAGCGAAAACAAATCATAGAGACAAAACTGAGAACTCCTTTACTTTGTCTAGTTTCAAAGAGATACTACAAACCATATTGGATTTAGAGTTCCAAATTCATCTATCCATATATGAGAGAGTATAGTGAAACATAAATTTAAAAACTGCTACTGTAGACGAACGCTTCAACCTAGAAGAACAAAATTTGGTGAGCCAAGTGGGATTTGTGTAGTAATCATCACCACCAAGTATCATCAAGATTGGGTGAAAAAATATTTGCTGGTATTTCGGAAACTCGTTATTTCTTGGAAGCTTGGCAACCGATCTCAATGAAAGTGCGTATCCACCATCTGTGCCTAGGGCTACTTGAAGAGGAAACAAACCATAGAGACAAAACAGAGAACTCCTTTATTTTGTCAAGTTTCAAAGAGCCACTACAAACCATGTTGGATTTAGAGTTCCAAATTCATCTATCTATATAGCAGAGAACAGAGTGAAACCTAAACATAAAAACAGCTACTGTAGACGAACGCTTCAACCAAGAAGAACAAAATTTGGTGATCCAAGTGGGATTTGTGAACTGATCATTACCACCAAGTGTCATCAACATTGCGTGAAAAAATATTTGCTGGTATTTCGGAAACTCGTTATTTCTTAGAAGCTTGGCAACCCCACTCAATGACAGTGCTTTTCCACAGTCTGTTCCTAGATGTACTTGAAGAGGAAACAAACCATAGAGACAAAACTGAGAACTACTTTATTTTGTCAAGTTTCAAAGAGCTACTACAAACCATGTTGGATTTAGAGTTCCAAATTCATCTATCTATATAGGAGAGAACAGAGTGAAACCTAAACATAAAAACTGCCTCTGTAAAGGAACGCTTCAACCTAGAAGAACAAAATTTGGTGAGCCAAGTGGGATTTGTGGACTTGTCAATACCACCACGTATCATCAAGATTGGGTGAAAAAATATTTGCTGGTATTCGGAAACTCGTAATTTGTTGGAAGCTTGGCAAACCCTCTCAATGAAAGTGCTTTTCCACAGTCTCTGCTTCGGGCTACTTGACGCGGAAACAAATCATAGAGACAAAATGAGAACTCCTTTATTTTGTCAAGGTTCAAAGAGCTACTACAAACCATGTTGGATTTAGAGTTCCAAATTCATCTATCTATATATGAGAGAACAGAGTGAAGCCTAATAATTAAAACTGCTACTGAAAACGAACGCTTCAACATAGAAGAACAAAATTTGATGAGTCAAGTGGGATTTGTTTACCAATCATTACCACCAAGTATCATCAAGATTGGGTGAAAAAATATTTGGGGGTATTTCAGAAACTCGTAATTTCTTGGAAGCTTGGCAACCCCTTTCAATGAAAGTGCTTTTCCACAGTCTCTGCTTAGGGCTACATGAAGCGGAAACAAATCATAGAGACAAAACTGAGAACTCTTTTACTTTGTCCAGTTTCAAAGAGCTACTACAAACCATGTTGGTTTAGAGTTCCAGATTCATCTATCCATATATGAGAGAACATAGTGAAACCTAAATATAAAAACTGCTACTGTAGACGAACGCTTCAACCTAGAAGAACAAAATTTGGTGAGCCAAGTGGGATTTGTGGACTGATCATTACCACCAAGTGTCATCAAGATTGCTTGAAAAAATATTTGCTGGTATTTCGGAAACTCGTTATTTCATGGAAGCTTGGCAACCCCTTTCAATGAAAATGCTTATCCACAGTCTGTGCCTAGGGCTACTTGAAGAGAAAACAAACCATAGAGACAAAACTGAGAACTCCTTTATTTTGTCAAGTTTCAAAGAGCCACTACAAACCATCTTGGATTTAGAGTTCAAAATTCATCTATCTATATAGCAGAGAACCGAGTGAAACCTAATCATAAAAACTGCTACTGTAGACGAACGCTTCAACCAAGAAGAACAAAATTTATCTATCCAAGTGGGATTTGTGAACTGATCATTACCACCAAGTATCATCAAGATTGGGTGAAAAAATTTTTGCTGGTATTTCGGAAACTCATAATTTGTTGGAATCTTGGCAACCCCTCTCAAGGAAAGTGCTTTTCCACCGTCACTGCTTAGGGCTACTTGAAGCGGAAACAAATCATAGAGACAAAACTGAGAACTCCTTTATTTTGTCAAGTTTCAAAGAGCTACTACAAACCATGTTGGATTTAGAGTTCCAAATTCATCTATCTATATAGGAGAGAACAGAGTGAAACCTAAATATAAAAATTGCTACTGTAGACGTACGCTTCAACCTAGAAGAACAAAATTTGTTGAGCCAAGTGGGACTTGTGTACTAATCATCACCACCAATTATCATCAATATTGGGTGAAAAAATATGCTGGTATTTCGGAAACTCTTTATTTCCTAGAGGCTTGGCAACTCCTCTCAATGAAAGTGCTTTTCCACAGTCTGTGCCCAGGGCTACTTGAAGAGTAAACAAACTATAGAGACAAAACTGAGAACTCCTTTATTTTGTCAAGTTTCAAAGAGCTACTACAAACCATATTGAATTTAGAGTTCCAAATTCATCTATCCCTATACGAGAGAACAGAGTGAAACCTACATATAAAAACTGCTACTGTAGACGAACGCTTCAACCTAGAAGAACAAAATTTGGTGAGCCAAGTGGGATTTGTGGACCTGTCATTACCACCACGTATCATCAAGATTGGGTGAAAAAATATTTGCTGGTATTTCGGAAACTGTAATTTCTTGGAAGCTTGACAACCTCTCTCAATGAAAGTGCGTATCCACCGTCTGTGCCTAGGGCTACTTGAAGAGGAAACAAACCATAGAGACAAAACTGAGAACTCCTTTATTCTGTCAAGTGTCAAAGAGCTACTACAAACCATGTTGGATTTAGAGTTTCAAATTCATCTATCTATATAGCAGAGAACAGAGTGAAACCTAAATATAAAAACTGCTACTGTGGACGAATGCTTCAAAATAGAAGAACAAAATTTGGTGATCCAAGTCGGAATTGTGTACCGATCATTACCACCAAGTGTCATCAAGATTGCGCGAAAAAATATTTCCTGGTATTTTGGAAACTCGTAAATTCTTGGAAGCTTGGCAACCCCCCTCAATGAAAGTGCGTATCCACCGTCTTTGCCTAGGGCTACTTGAAGAGGAAACAAACCATAGAGACAAAACAGAGAACTCCTTTATTTTGTCAAGTTTCAAAGAGCTACTACAAACCATGTTAGATTTAGTGTTCCAAATTCATCTATCTATATAGGAGAGATCAGAGTGGAACCTAAATATAAATATTGCTACTGTAGACGAACGCTTCAACCTAGGTGAACATAATTTGGTGAGCCAAGTGGGATTTGTGGACTGATCATCCCCACCAAGTATTATCAAGATTGGGTGAAAAAATATTTGCTGGTATTTTGAAAACTCGTAATTTCTTGGAAGCTTGGCAACCCCTCTCAATGAAAATGCTTTTCCACAGTCTCTGCTTAGGGCTACATGACGCGGAAACAAATCATAGAGACAAAATGAGAACTCCTTTATTTTATCAAGTTTCAAAGAACTACTACAAACCATGTTGGATTTAGAGTTCCAAATTCATCTATCTATATAGGAGAGAACAGAGTGAAGCCTAAAAATAAAAACTGCTACGGAAAACGAACGCTTCAACATAGAAGAACAAAATTTGGTGAGTCAAGTGGGATTTGTGAACCGATGGTAAACACCAAGTATCATCAAGATTGGGTGAAAAAATATTTGCTAGTATTTTGGAAATTCGTAATTTGTTGGAACCTTGGCGATAACTCTGAAGGAAAGTGCTTTTTCACAGTCACTGCTTAGGGCTCCTTGAAGCGGAAACAAATCATAGAGAAAAAACTGAGAACTCTTTTATTTTGTCAAGTTTCAAAGAACTACTACAAACCATGTTGGATTTAGAGTTCCAAATTCATCTATCTATATAGGAGAGAACAGAGTGAAACCTAAAGATAAAAATTGCTGCTGTAGACGAACGCTTCAACCTAGAAGAACAAAATTTGGTGAGCCAAGTGGGATTTGTGTGCTAATCATCACCACCAAGTATCATCAAGATTGGGAGAAAACATATTTGCTGGTATTTCGGAAACTCGTTATTTCTTGGAAGCTTGGCAACCCATTTCAATGAAAGTGCGTATCCACCGTCTGTGCCTAGGGCTACTTGAAGAGGAAACAAACCATAGAGACAAAACAGAGAACTCCTTTATTTTGTCAAGTTTCAAAGAGCCACTACAAACCATGTTGGATTTAGAGTTCCAAATTCATCTATCTGTATAGCAGAGAACAGAGTGAAACCTAAACATAAAAACAGCTACTGTAGACGAACGCTTCAACCAAGAAGAACAAAATTTGGTGATCCAAGTGGGATTTGTGAACTGATCATTACCACCAAGTGTCATCAAGATTGCATGAAAAAATATTTGCTGGTATTTCGGAAACTCGTTATTTCTTAGAAGCTTGGCACCCCCACTCAATGACAGTGCTTTTCCACAGTCTGTTCCTAGGGGTACTTGAAGAGGAAACAAACCATAGAGACAAAACAGAGAACTACTTTATTTTGTCAAGTTTCAAAGAGCTACTACAAACCATGTTGGATTTAGAGTTCCAAATTCATCTATCTATATAGGAGAGAACAGAGTGAAACCTAAACATAAAAACTGCTACTGTATACGAACGCTTCAACCTAGAAGAACAAAATTTGGTGAGCCAAGTGGAATTTGTGGACTTGTCAATACCACGACGTATCATCAAGATTGGGTGAAAAAATATTTGCTGGTATTTCGGAAACTCGTTATTTCTTGGAAGCTTGGCAACCCCTTTCAATGAAAGTGATTTTCCACAGTCTCTGCTTAGTGCTACATGAAGCGGAAACAAATCATACAGACAAAACTGAGAACTGCTTTATTTTGTCAATGTTCAAAGAGCTACTACAAACCATGTTGGATTTAGAGTTCCAAATTCATCTATCTATATAGGAGAGAACAGAGTAAAGCCTAATAATTAAAACTGCTACTGAAAACGAACGCTTCAACATAGAAGAACAAAATTTGGTGAGTCAAGTGGGATTTGTGAACCGATCGTAAACACCAAGTATCATCAAGATTGGGTGAAAAAATATTTGCTGGTATTTCGGAGACTCGTAATTTGTTGGAAGCTTGGCAAACCCTCTCAATGAAAGTGCTTTTCCACAGTCTCTGCTTCGGGCTACTTGACGCGGAAACAAATCATAGAGACAAAATGAGAACTCCTTTATTTTGTCAAGGTTCAAAGAGCTACTGCAAACCATGTTGGATTTAGAGTTCCAAATTAATCTATCTATATAGGAGAGAACAGAGTGAAGCCTAAAGATAAAAACTGTTACTGGAAACGAACGCTTCCACCTAGAAGAACAAAATTTGGTGAGACACGTGGGATTTGTGTACTTGTCCTTACCACCAAGTATCATCAAGATTGGGTGAAAAAATATTTGGGGGTATTTCGGAAACTCGTAATTTCTTGGAAGCTTGGCAACCCCTTTCAATGAAAGTGCTTTTCCACAGTCTCTGCTTAGGGCTACATGAAGCGGAAACAAATCATAGAGACAAAACTGAGAAAACTTTTACTTTGTCTTGTTTCAAAGAGCTACTACAAACCATATTGGTTTAGAGTTCCAAATTTATCTATCTATATAGGAGAGAACAGAGTGAAACCTAAATATAAAAATTGCTACTGTAGACGAACGCTTCAACCTAGAAGAACAAAATTTTTTGAGCCAAGTGGGATTTGTGTACTAATCATCACCACCAAGTATCATCAAGATTGGGTGAAAAAATATGCTGGTATTTCGGAAAAACTTTATTTTTTAGAAGCTTGGCAACCCATCTCAATGAAAGTGTTTTTCCACAGTCTGTGCCTAGGGCTACTGAAGAGGAAACAAACCATAGAAACAAAACTGAGAACTCCTTTATTTTGTCAAGTTAAAAAGTCTACTAAAAACCATATTGAATTTAGAGTTCCAAATTCATCTATCCGTATAGGAGAGAACAGAGTGAAACCTAAATATAAAAACTGCTACTGTAGACAAACGCTTCAACCTAGAAGAACAAAATTTGGTGAGCCAAGTGGGATTTGTGGACTGATCATTACCACCAAGTGTCATCAAGATTGCGTGAAAAAATATTTGCTGGAATTTCGGAAACTCGTTATTTCTTAGAAGCTTGGCAACCCAACTCAATGAAAGTGCGTATCCACAGTCTGTTCTTAGGGGTACTTGAAAAGGAAACAAACCATAGAGACAAAACTGAGAACTCCTTTATTTTGTCAAGTTTCAAAGAGCTACTACAAACCATGTTGGATTTAGAGTTCCAAAGTCATCTATCTATATAGGAGAGAACAGAGTGAATTCTAAACATAAAAACTGCTACTGAAAACGAACGCTTCAACATAGAAGAACAAAATTTGTTGAGCCAAGTGGGATTTGTGTACCGATCATTACCACCAAGTATCATCAAGATTGGGTGAAAAAATATTTGCTGGTATTTCAGAAACTCGTTATTTCTTAGAAGCTTGGCGACCCCTCTCAATGAAAGTTCTTTTCCACAGTCTGTGCCAGGGCTACTTGTAGAGGAAACAAACCATAGAGACAAAACTGAGAACTCCTTTATGTTGTCAAGTTTCAAAAAGCTACTACAAACCATGTTGGATTTTGAGTTCCAAATTCATCTATCTATATAGGAGAGAACAGAGTGAAACCTAAAATTAAAAACTGCTAGTGAAAACGAACTCATCAAACTAGAAGAACAAAATTTGGTGAGTCAAGTGGGATTTGTGTACCGATCATTACCACCAAGTATCATCAAGTTTGGGTGAAAAAATATTTGCTAGTTTCGGAAACTCGTAATTTCTTGGAAGCTTGGCAACCCCTCTGAATGAAAGTGCGTTTGCACCGTCTGTGCCGAGTGCTACTGGAAGAGGAAAAAAACCATAGAGACAAAACTGAGAACTCCTTTATTTTCTCAAGTTTCAAAGAGCTACTACAAACCATGTTGGATTTAGAGTTCCAAATTCATCTATCTATATAGCAGAGAACAGAGTGAAACCTAAATATAAAAACTGTTCTAGTAGACGAATGCTTCAACTTAGAAGAAAAAAATTTGATGAGCCAAGTGGGATTTGTGTACTCATCATTATCACCAAGTATCATCAGCATTGGGTGAAAAAATATTTGCTGGTATTTCGGAAACTCGTATTTTCTTGGAAGCTTGTCAACCCCTCACAATGAAAGTGCTTTTCCACAGTCAGTGCCTAGGGCTATTTGAAGAGGAAACCATCCATAGAGACAAAAATGAGAACTCCTTTATTTTCACAAGTTTCAAAGAGCTACTACAAACCATGTTGGATTTAGAGTTCCAAATTCATCTATCTATATAGGAGTGAACAGTGTGAAACCTAAAGATAAAAACTGTTACTGGAAACGAACGCTTCCACCTAGAAGAACAAAATTTGGTGAGACACGTGGGATTTGTGTACTTGTCCTTACCACCAAGTATCATCAAGATTGGGTGAAAAATATTTTTGGTATTTCGGAAACTCGTTATTTCTTAGAAGCTTGGCAACCCCTCTCAATGAAAATGCTTTTAAACAGTCTGTGCCAGGGCTACTTAAAGAGGAAACAAGCCAGTGAGACAAAACTGAGAACTCCTTTATTTTGTCAAGTTTCAAAGAGCTACTACAAACCATGTTGGATTTAGAGTTCCAAATTCATCTATCTATATAGGAGAGAACAGAGTGAAACCTAAAAATAAAAACTGCTACTTAAAACGAACGCATCAACCTAGAAGAATAAAATTTGATGAGTCAAATGGGATTTGTGTACCAATCATTACCACCAAGTATCATCAAGAATGGGTGAAAAAATATTTGGGGGTATTTCGGAAACTCGTATTTCTTGGAAGCTTGGCAACCCCTCTCAATGAAGTGCTTTTCCACCGTCTGTGCCCAGGGCTACTGGAAGAGGAAACAAACCATAGACACAAAACTGAGAACTCCTTTATTTTGTCAAGTTTCAAAGAGCTACTACAAACCATGTTGGATTTAGAGTTCCAAATTTATCTATCTGTATAGGAGAGAACAGAGTGAAACCTAAAAATAAAAACTGCTACTGTAAAGGAACGCATCACCCTAGTAGAACAAAATTTGGTGAGTGAAGTGGGATTTGTGTACAGATCATTACCACCAAGTATCATCAAGATTGGGTGAAAAAATATTTGCTGGTATTTCGGAAACTCGTAATTTCTTGGAAGCTTGTCATCCCCTCTCAATGAAAGTGCTTTTCCACAGTCAGTGCCTAGGGCTACTTGAAGAGGAAACCATCCATAGGGACAAAACTAAGAACTTGTTTATTTTGTCAAGTTTCAAAGAGCTACTACAAACCATGTTGGAGTTAGAGTTCCAAATTCATCTATCTATATAGGAGTGAACAGAGTGAAACCTAAAAATAAAAACTGTTACTGGAAACGAACGCTTCAACCTAGAAGAACAAAATTTAGTGAGACAAGTGGGATTTGTGTACCGATCATTACCACCAAGTATCATCAAGATTGGGTGAAAATATATTTGCTGGTATTTTGGAAACTCGTAATTTCTTGGAAGCTTGGCAACCCCTCTCAATGAAAGTGCTTTTCCGCAGTCAGTGCCTAGGGCTACTTGAAGAGGAAACAATCCATAGAGACAAAACTAAGAACTCCTTTATTTTGTCAAGTTTCAAAGAGCTACTACAAATCATGTTGGAGTTAGAGTTCATAATTCATCTATCTATATAGGAGAGAACAGAGTGAAACCTAAAATTAAAAACTGCTACTGAAAACGAACGCATCAACCTAGAAGAACAAAATTTGGTGAGTCAAGTGGGATTTGTTTACCGATCATTACCACCAAGTATCATCAAGTTTGGGTGAAAAAATATTTGCTGGTTTCGGAAACTCGTAATTTCATGGAAGCATGGCAACCCCTCTCAATGAAAGTGCGTTTCCACCGTCTGTGCCCAGGGCTACTGGAAGAGGAAACAAACCATAGAGACAAAACTGAGAACTCCTTTATTTTCTCAAGTTTCAAAGAGCTACTACAAACCATGTTGGATTTAGAGTTCCAAATTCATCTATCTATATAGCAGAGAACAGAGTGAAACCTAAATATAAAAACTGTTCTAGTAGACGAATGCTTCAACTTAGAAGAAAAAAATTTGATGAGCCAAGTGGGATTTGTGTACTCATCATTATCACCAAGTATCATCAACATTGGGTGAAAATATATTTGCTGGTATTTCAGAAACTCGTTATTTCTTAGAAGATTGGCAACCCCTCTCAATGAAAGTGCTTTTCTACCGTCTGTGCCAAAGGCTACTTGAAGAGGAAACAAATCATAGAGACAAAACTGAGAACTCCTTTATTCTGTCAAGTTTCAAAGAGCTACTACAAACTATGTTGGATTTAGAGTTCCAAATTCATCTATCATTATAGCAGAGAACAGAGTGAAACCTAAATATAAAAACTGCTACTGTAGACGAACGCTTCAACCTAGAAGAACAAAATTTGGTGAGCCAAGTGGGATTTGTGTACCGATCATTACCACAAAGTATCATCAAGATTGGGTGAAAAAATATTTGCTGGTATTTCGGAAACTCGTAATTTCTTTAGAGCTTGGCAACCCCTCTCAATGAAAGTGCTTTTCCACAGTCTCTGCTTAGGGCTACTTGAAGCGGAAACAAATCATAGAGACAAAACTGAGAACTCCTTTTTTGGTAAAGTTTCAAAGAGCTACGACAAACCATGTTGGATTTAGAGTTGCAAATTCATCTATCAATATAGGAGAGAACAGAGTGAAACCTAAAAATAACAACTGCTACTGTAGACGAATGCTTCAACCTAGAAGAACAAAATTTGGTGAGCAAAGTGGGATTTTTGTACTTGTCCTTACTACCAAGTATCATCAAATTGGGTGAAAAAATATTTGCTGGTATTGCGGAAACTCGTTATTTCTTAGAAGCTTGGCAACCCCTCTCAATGAAAATGCTTTTACACAGTCTGTGCCAGGGCTACTTGAAGAGGAAACAAGCTAGTGAGACAAAACTGAGAACTCCTTTATTTTGTCAAGTTTCAAAGAGCTACTACAAACCATGTTGGATTTAGAGTTCCAAATTCGTCTATCTATATAGGAGAGAACAGAGTGAAACCTAAAAATAAAAACTGCTACTGAAAACGAACGCATCAACCTAGAAGAATACAAATTGGTGAGTCAAGTGGGATTTGTGTACCCATCATTACCACGAAGTATCATCAAGATTGGGTGAAAAAATATTTGGGGGTATTAAGGAAACTCGTAATTTCTTGGAAGCTTGGCAACCACTCTCAATGAAAGTACTTTTCCACCGTCTGTGCCCAGGGCTACTGGAAGAGAAAACAAACCATAGAGACAAAACTGAGAACTCCTTTATTTTGTCAAGTTTCAAAGAGCTACTACAAACCATGTTGGATTTAGAGTTCCAAATTAATCTATCTGTATAGGAGAGAACAGTGTGAAACCTAAAAATAAAAACTGCTACTGTAAACGAACACATCAACCTAGAAGAACAAAATTTGGTGAGTCAAGTGGGATTTGTGTTCCGATCATTACCACCAAGTATCATCAAGATTGGGTGAAAAAATATTTGCTGGAATTTCGGAAACTCATAATTTTTTGGAAGCTTGGCAACCCCTCTCAATGAAAGTGCTTTTCCACAGTCAGTGCCTAGGGCTACTTGAAGAGTATACAATCCATAGAGACAAAACTAAGAACTCTTTTATTTTGTCAAGTTTCAAAGAGCTACTACAAACCATGTTGGATTTAGAGTTCCAAATTCATCTATCTATATAGGAGAGAACAGAGTGAAACCTAAAAATTAAAAACTCTTACTGTAAACGAACGCTTCACCTAGAAGAACAAAATTGGAGAACCAAGTGGGATTTGTGTACTGATCATTACCACCAAGTATCATCAAGATTCGGTGAAAAAATATTTGCTGGTATTTCGGAAACTCATTTTTTCTTAGAAGCTTGGCAACCCCTCTCAATGAAAGTCCATTTCCACAGTCTGTGCCTAAGACTACTTGAAGAGGAAACAAAACATAATGACAATACTGAGAACTTCTTTATTTTGTCAAGATTAAAAGAGCTACAGCAAACCATGTTGGATTTAGAGTTCCAAATTCATCTATCTATATAGGTGAAAACAGAGGGAAACCTAAATATAAAAACTGCTACAGTAGACGAACGCTTCAACCTAGAAGAACAAAATTTGGTGAGCCAAGTGGGATTTGTGTACCGATCAATACCACCAAGTATCATGAATATTGGATGTAAAAATATTTGCTGGTATTTCGGAAACTCGTAATTTCTTCGAAGCTTGGCAACCCCTCTCAATCAAAGTGCTTTTCCACAGTCTCTGTTTAGGGCTACATGAAGCGGAAACAAATCATAGAGACAAAACTGAGAAATCCTTTCTTTTGTCAAGTTTCAAAGACCTACTACAAACCATGTTGGATTTAGAGTAACAAATTCATCTATCCGTATAGGAGAGAACAGAGAGAAAACTAAATATAAAAACTGCTACTGTAGACGAACGCTTCAACCTAGAAGAACAAAATTTGGTGAGACAAGTGGAATTTGTGTACTTGTCCTTACCACCAAGTATCATCAAGATTGGCTGAAAAAATATTTGCTGGTACTTTGGAAACTTGTTATTTATTCGAAGCTTGGCAACACCTCTCAATGAAAGTGCTTTTCCACAGTCTGTGCCTTGGCTACTTGAAGAGGAAACAAACCACAGAGAAAAAACTGAGAACTCCTTTATTTTGTCAAGTTTCAAAGAGCTACTACAAACCATGTTGGATTTAGAGTTCCAAATTCAACTATCCATATAGGAGAGAACAGAGTGAAACCTAAAATTAAAACTGCTACTGAAAACGAACGCATCAACCTAGAAGAACAAAATTTGGTGAGTCAAGTGGGATTTGTGTTCCGATCATTACCACCAAGTATCATCAAGATTGGGTGAAAAAATATTTGCTGGTATTTTGGAAACTCATAATTTCTTGGAAGCTTGGCAACCCCTCTCAATGAAAGTGCGTTTCCACAGTCAGTGCCTAGGGCTACTTGAAGATGAAACAATCCATAGAGACAAAACTAAGAACTCCTTCATTTTGTCAAGTTTCAAACAGCTACTACAAACCATGTTGCATTTAGAGTTCCAAATTCATCTATCTATTTTGGAGAGAACAGAGTGAAACCTAAAAGTAAAAACTGCTACTGTAAAAGAACGCATCAACCTAGAAGAACAAAATTTGGTGAGTCAAGTGGGATTTGTGTACCGATCATTACCACCAATATCATCTGGATTGGTTGAAAAAATATTTGCTGGTATTTCGGAAACTCGTAAATTCTTGGAAGCTTGGAAACCCCTCTCAATGAAAGTGCTTTTCCACAGTCAGTGCCTAGCGCTACTTGAAGAGGAAACAATCCATAGAGACAAAACTAAGAACTCCTTTATTTTGTCAAGTTTCAAAGAGCTACTACAAACCATGTTGGATTTAGGGTTCCAAATTAATCTATCTGTATAGGAGAGAACAGAGTGAAACCTAAAAATAAAAACTGTTACTGTCAACGAACGCTTCAACCTAGAAGAACAAAATTTGGTGAGCCAAGTGGGATTTGTGTACCGATCAATACCACCAAGTATCATGAATATCGGATGAAAAAATATTTGCTGGTATTTCGGAAACTCGTAATTTCTTGGAAGCTTGGCAACCCCTCTCAATCAAAGTGCTTTTCCACAGTCTCTGCATAGGGCTACATGAAGCGGAAACAAATCATAGAGACCAAACTGAGAAATCCTTTCTTTTGTCAAGTTTCAAAGAGCTACTACAAACCATGTTAAATTTAGAGTTCCAAATTCATCTATCCGTATAGGAGAGAACGGAGAGAAAACTAAATATAAAAACTGCCACTGTAGACGAACGCTTCAACCTAGAAGAACAAAATTTTGTGAGACAAATGGAATTTGTGTACTTGTCCTTACTACCAAGTATCATCAAGATTAGGTGAAAAAATATTTGCTGGTACTTTGGAAACTCGTTATTTATTCGAAGTTTGGCAACACCTCTCAATGAAAGTGCTTTTCCACAGTCTGTGCCTTGTTTACTTGAAGAGGAAACAAACCATAGAGACAAAACTGAGAACTCCTTTATTTTGTCAAGTTTCAAAGAGCTACTACAAACCATGTTGGATTTAGAGTTCCAAATTCATCTATCTATATAGAAGAGAACAGAGTGAAACCTAAAAGTAAAAACTGCTACTGTAAACGAACGCATCAACCTAGAAGAACAAAATTTGGTGAGTTAAGTGGGATTTTTGTACCGATCATTACCAGACAATATCATCAAGATTGGTTGTAAAAATATTTGCTGGTATTTCGGAAACTCGTTATTTCTTGGAAGCTTGGCAACCACTCTCAATGAAAGTGCTTTTCCACAGTCAGTGCCTAGGGCTACTTGAAGAGTAAACAATCCATAGAGACAAAACTAAGAACTCCTTTATTTTGCCAAGTTTCAAAGAGCTACTACAAACCATGTTGGATTTAGAGTTCCAAATTCATCTATATATAGAGCAGAGAACACAGTGAAACCTAAATATAAAAACTGCTACTGTAGACGAAAGCTTCAACCTAGAAGAACAAAATTTGGTGAGCCAAGTGGGATTTGTGTACTGATCATCACCATCAAGTATAATCAAGATTGGGTGAAAAAATATTTGTTGGTATTTCGGAAAACCTTTATTTCTTAAAAGCTTGGCAACACCTCTCAATGAAAGTGCTTTTCCACAGTCTGTGCCTAGGGCTACTTGAAGAGGAAACAAACCATAGAGACAAATCTGAGAATTCTTTTATTTTGTTAAGTTTCAAAGTGCTACTACAAACCATGATGGATTTAGAGTTCCAAATTCATCTATCTATATAGCAGAGAACAGAGTGAAACCTAAAAATAAAAACTGCTACTGTAGACGAACGCTTCAACCTAGAAGAAGGAAATTTGGTGAGCAAAGTGGGATTTGTCTACCGATCATTCCCACCAAGTATCATCAAGATTGGGTGTAAAAATATTTGCTCATATTTTGGAAACTCGTAATTTCTTGGATGCTTGGCAACCCCTCTCAATGAAAGTGCTTTTTCACAGTCTGTGCCTAGCACTACTTGAACAGGAAACAAAATATAGACAAAAAACTGAGAACTACCTTGTTTTGTCAAGTTTCAAAGAGCTACTGCAAACCATGTTGGATTTAGAAATCCAAATTCATCTATCTATATAGGAGAGAACAGAGGGAAACCTAAATATAAAAACTGCTACAGTAGACGAACGCTTCAAACTAGCAGAACAAAATTTGGTGAGCCAAGTGGGATTTGTGTACCGATCAATACCACCAAGTATCATGAATATTGGGTGAAAAAATATTTGCTGGTGTTTCGGAAACTTGTAATTTCTTGGAAGCTTGGCAACCCCTCTCAATGAAAGTGCTTTTCCACAGTCTCTGCTTAGGGCTACTTGAAGCGGAAACAAATCATAGAGACAAAACCGAGAACTCCTTTATTTTCTCAAGTTTCAAAGAGCTACTAAAAACTATATTGGTTTTAGAGTTCCAAATTCATCTGTCTATATAGGAGAGAACAGAGGGAAACCTAAATATAAAAACTGCTACTGAACACGAATGCTTCAAACAAGAAGAATAAAATTTGGTGAGCCAAGTGGAATTTGTGTACTGATCATTACCACAAATTATCACAAGATTGGGTGAAAAAATATTTGCTGGCATTTTGAAAACTCTTAATTTCTTGGAAGCTTGGCAACCCCTCTCAATGAAAGTGCTTTTCCACAGTCTCTGCTTTGTGCTAATTGAAGCGGAAACAAATCATAGAGACAAAACTGAGAACTCTTTTATTTTGTCAACTTTCAAAGAGCTACTACAAACGATATTGGATTCAGAGTTCCAAATTCATCTGTCTATATAGGAGAGAACAGAGTGAAACCTAAATATAAAAACTGCTACTGAAAACAAACGCTTCAACCTAGAATTACAAAATTTGGTGAGCCAAGTGGGATTTGTGTACTGATCATTACCACCAAGTATCATCAAGATTCGGTGAAAAAATATTTGCTGGTATTTCAGAAACTCCTTATTTCTTAGAAGCTTGGCAACCCCTCTCAATGAAAGTGCTTTTCCATAGTCAGTGCCTAGGACTACTTGAACAGGAAACAAAACATAGAGGCAAAACTGAGAACTACTTTATTTTGTCAAGTTTCAAAGAGCTACTACAAACCATGTTGGATTTAGAGTTCCAAATTCATCTATCTATATAGCAGAGAATAGAGTGAAACCTAAATATAAAAACTGCTACTGTAGACGAACGCTTCAACATAGAAGAAGAAAATTTGGTGAGCCAAGTGGGATTTGTGTACCGATCATTACCACCAAGTATCTTCAAGATTGGGTGTAAAAATATTTGCTCGTATTTCGGAAACTCGTAATTTCTTGGAAGCTTGGCAACCCCTCTCAATGAAAGTGCTTTTCCACAGTCTCTGCCTAGGACTACTTGAAGAGGAAACAAAACATAGAGACAAAACTGAGAATTTATTTATTTTGTCAAGTTTCAAAGAGCTACTACAAACCATGTTGGATTTAGAGTTCCAAATTCATCTATCTATATAGGAGAGAACTGAGTGAAACCTAAATATAAAAACTGCTACTGTAAACAAACGCTTCAACTTAGAAGAACAAAATTTGGTGAGCCAAGTGGGATTTGTGTAATGATCATTACCACCAAGTATCATCAAGATTCGGTGTAAAAATATTTGATGGTATTTCGGAAACTCGTTATTTCTTAGAAGCTTGGCAACCCCTCTCAATGAAAGTGCTTTTCCACAGTCTGTGCCTAGGACTACTTGAACAGGAAACAAAACATAGAGACAAAACTGAGAACTACTTTATTTTGTCAAGTTTCAAAGAGCTACTGCAAACCATGTTGGATTAGGAGATCCAAATTCATCTATCTATATGGGAGAGAACAGAGGGAAACATAAATATAAAAACTGCTACAGTAGACGAACGCTTCAAACTAGCCGAACAAAATTTGGTGAGCCAAGTGGGATTTGTGTACCGATAAATACCACCAAGTATCATGAATATTGGGTGAAAAAATATTTGCTGGTGTTTCGGAAACTCGTAATTTCTTGGAAGCTTGGCAACCCCTATCAATGAAAGTGCTTTTTCACAGTCTCTGCTTAGGGCTACTTGAAGCAGAAACAAATCATAGAGACAAAACTGAGAACTCCATTATTTTGTGAAGTTTCAAAGAGCTACTACAAACCATGTTGGATTTAGAGTTCCAAATTCATCTGTCTATATAGGAGAGAACTGAGTGAAACCTAAATATAAAAACTGCTACTGTAAACAAATGCTTCAACATAGAAGTACAAAATTTGGTGAGCCATGTGGGATTTGTGTACTGATCATTACCACCAAGTATCATCAAGATTCGGTCAAAAAATATTTGCTGGTATTTCGGAAACTCGTTATTTCTTAGAAGCTTGGCAACCCCACTCAATGAAAGTGCTTTTCCACACTCTGTGCCTAAGTCTACTGAAGAGTAAACAAAACATAGAGACAAAACTGAGAACTACTTTATTTTGTCAAGTTTCAAAGAGCTACTGCAAACCATGTTGGATTTAGAGTTCCAAATTCATTTATCTATATAGGAGACAACAGAGGAAAACCTAAATATATAAACTGCAACAGAAGACGAACGCTTCAACCTAGAAGAACAAAATTTGGTGAGCCAACGGGGATTTGTGTACTGATCATTACCACCAATTATCATCAACATTGGGGAAAAAAATGTTTGCTGTTATTTCGGACACTCGTTATTTCTTAGAAGCTTGGCAAACCCTCTCAATGAGAGTGCTTTTCCACCGTCTTTGCCTAGGGCTACTTGAAGAGGAAACAAACCATAGAGACAAAACTGAGAAATCCTTTATTTTCTCAAGTTTCAAAGAGCTACTACAAACCATATTGGATTTAGAGTTCCAAATTCATCTGTCTATATAGGTGAGAACAGAGTGAAACCTAAATATAAAAACTGCTACTGAAAACAATCCCTTCAAATTAGAAGAACAAAATTTGGTGAGCCAAGTGGGATTTGTGTACTGATCATTACCACCAAGTATCATCAAGATTCGGTGTGAAAATATTTGCTGGTTTTTGAGAAAATCGTTATTTCTTAGAAGCTTGGCAACCCCTCTCAATGAAAGGGCTTTTCCACAGTCTGTGCCTAGGACTACTTGAACAGGAAACAAAACATAGAGACAAAACTGAGAACTACATTATTTTGTCAAGTTTCAAAGAGCGACTGCAAACCATGTTGGATTTAGAGTTCCAAATTCATCTATCTATATAGGAGAGAACTGAGTGAAACCTAAATATAAAAACTGCTACTGTAAACAAACGCTTCAACTTAGAAGAACAAAATTTGGTGAGCCAAGTGGGATTTGTGTACTGATCATTACCACCAAGTATCATCAAGATTCGGTGTAAAAATATTTGATGGTATTTCGGAAACTCGTTATTTCTTAGAAGCTTGGCAACCCCTCTCAATGAAAGTGCTTTTCCACAGTCTGTGCCTAGGACTACTTGAACAGGAAACAAAACATAGAGACAAAACTGAGAACTACTTTATTTTGTCAAGTTTCAAAGAGCTACTGCAAACCATGTTGGATTTAGAGATCCAAATTCATCTATCTATATGGGAGAGAACAGAGGGAAACATAAATATAAAAACTGCTACAGTAGACGAACGCTTCAAACTAGCTGAACAAAATTTGGTGAGCCAAGTGGGATTTGTGTACCGATAAATACCACCAAGTATCATGAATATTGGGTGAAAAAATATTTGCTGGTGTTTCGGAAACTCGTAATTTCTTGGAAGCTTGGCAACCCCTATCAATGAAAGTGCTTTTTCACAGTCTCTGCTTAGGGCTACTTGAAGCAGAAACAAATCATAGAGACAAAACTGAGAACTCCATTATTTTGTGAAGTTTCAAAGAGCTACTACAAACCATGTTGGATTTAGAGTTCCAAATTCATCTGTCTATATAGGAGAGAACTGAGTGAAACCTAAATATAAAAACTGCTACTGTAAACAAACGCTTCAACATAGAAGTACAAAATTTGGTGAGCCATGTGGGATTTGTGTACTGATCATTACCACCAAGTATCATCAAGATTCGGTCAAAAAAATATTTGCTGGTATTTCGGAAACTCGTTATTTCTTAGAAGATTGGCAACCCAACTCAATGAAAGTGCTTTTCCACACTCTGTGCCTAAATCTACTGAAGAGTAAACAAAACATAGAGACAAAACTGAGAACTACTTTATTTTGTCAAGTTTCAAAGAGCTACTGCAAACCATGTTGGATTTAGAGTTCCAAATTCATTTATCTATATAGGAGACAACAGAGGAAAACCTAAATATATAAACTGCAACAGAAGACGAACGCTTCAACCTAGAAGAACAAAATTTGGTGAGCCAACGGGGATTTGTGTACTGATCATTACCACCAATTATCATCAACATTGGGGAAAAAAATGTTTGCTGTTATTTCGGACACTCGTTATTTCTTAGAAGCTTGGCAAACCCTCTCAATGAGAGTGCTTTTCCACCGTCTTTGCCTAGGGCTACTTGAAGAGGAAACAAACCATAGAGACAAAACTGAGAAATCCTTTATTTTCTCAAGTTTCAAAGAGCTACTACAAACCATATTGGATTTAGAGTTCCAAATTCATCTGTCTATATAGGTGAGAACAGAGTGAAACCTAAATATAAAAACTGCTACTGAAAACAATCCCTTCAAATTAGAAGAACAAAATTTGGTGAGCCAAGTGGGATTTGTGTACTGATCATTACCACCAAGTATCATCAAGATTCGGTGTGAAAATATTTGCTGGTTTTTGAGAAAATCGTTATTTCTTAGAAGCTTGGCAACCCCTCTCAATGAAAGGGCTTTTCCACAGTCTGTGCCTAGGACTACTTGAACAGGAAACAAAACATAGAGACAAAACTGAGAACTACATTATTTTGTCAAGTTTCAAAGAGCTACTGCAAACCCTGTTGGATTTAGAGTTCCAAATTCATCTATCTATTTAGGAGAGAACAGAGGGAAACCTAAATATAAAAACTGCTACTGTAGACGAACACTTCAACCTAGCAGAACAAAGTTTGGTGAGACAAGTGGGATTTGTGTACTGATCAATACCACCAAGTATCATGAATTTTGGGTGAAAATATATTTGCTGGTACTTCGGAAACTCGTAATTTCTTGGAAGCTTGGAAACCCCTCTCAATGAAAGTGCTTTTCCACAGTCTCTGCTTACGGCTACTTGAAGCGGAAACAAATCATAGAGACAAAACTGAGAACTCCTGTATTTTGTCAAGTTTCAAAGAGCTACTACAAACCATGTTGGATTTAGGGTTCAAAATTCATCTATCTATATAGGAGAGAACAGAGTGAAACCTAAAAATAAAAACTACTGTAAACGCTTCAACATAGAAGAACAAATTTTGGTGAGACTAGTGGGATTTGTGTACTGATCATTACCAACACGTATCATCAAGATTCGGTGAAAAAATATTTGCTGGTATTTCGGAAACACGTTATTTCTTTGAAGCTTGGTAACCCCTCTCAATGAAAGTGCTTTTCCACAGTCTGTGCCTAGGACTACTTGAAGAGTAAACAAAACATAGACATAAAACTGAGAACTACTTTATTTTGTCAAGTTTCAAAGAGCTACTGCAAACCATGTTGGATTTAGAGTTCCAAATTCATCTATCTATTTAGGAGAGAACAGAGGGAAACCTAAATATAAAAACTGCTAAGGTACATGAACGCTTCAACCTAGATTAACAAAATTTGGTGAGCCAAGTGGGATTTGTGTGCTGAGCATTACCATCAAGTTTCATCAACATTGGTTGAAAAAATATTTGCTGGAATTTCGGAAACTCGTTATTTCTTCGAAGTATGGCAACCCCTCTCAATGAAAGTGCTTTTCCACCGTCTGTGCCTAGGGCTACTTGAAGAGGATACAAATCATAGGGACAAAACTGAGAACTTTTTTATTTTGTCAAGTTTCAAAGAGCTACTACAAATGATGATGGATTTAGAGTTCCAAATTCATCTATCTATATAGCAGAGAACAGAGTGAAACCTAAATATAAAAACTGCTACTGTAGACGAACGCTTCAACCTAGCCCAACAAAATTTGGTGAGCCAAGTGGGATTTGTGTACCGATCAATACCACCAAGTATCATGAATATTGGGTGAAAAAATATTTGCTGGTATTTCGGAAACTCATAATTACTTGGAAGCTTGGCAACCCCTCTCAATGAAAGTGCTTTTCCACAGTCTCTGCTTAGGGCTAATTGAAGTGGAAACAAATCATAGAGACAAAACCGAGAACTCCTTTATTTTGTCAAGTTTCAAAGAGCTACTACAAACCATGTTGGATTTAGAGTTCCAAATTTATCTATCTATATAGGAGAGAACAGAGTGAAACCTAAAAATAAAAACTGCTACTGAAAAGGAACGCATCAACCTAGAAGAACAAAATTTGGTGAGTCAAGTGGGATTTGTGTACCGATATTACAACCAAGTAACATCAAGATTGGTTGAAAAAATATTTGCTGGTATTTCGGAAACTCGTAATTTCTTGGAAGCTTGGCAACCCCTCTCAATGAAAGTGCTTTTCCACAATCTCTGCTTAGGGCTACTTGAAGAGGAAACAAAACATAGAGACAAAACGGAGAAATACTTTATTTTGTCAATTTCAAAGAGTTACTACAAAGCATGTTGGATTTAGTGTTCCAAATTCATCTATCTATATAGCAGAGAATAGAGTGAAACCTAAATATAAAAACTGCTACTGTAGACGAACCTTTCAACCTCGAAGAACATTATTTGGTGAGCCAAGTGGGACTTGTGTACTGATCATTACCACCAAGTATCATCAAGATTCGGTGAAAAAATATTTGCTGGTATTTCAAAATCCTTATTTCAAAGAAGCTTGGCAACCCCTCTCAATGAAAGTGCTTTTCCACTGTCTGTGCCTAGGTCTACTTTAAGAGGAAAAAAACCATAGAGACAAAACTGAAAACTGCTTTATTTTTTCAAGTTTCAAAGAGCTACTACAAACCATGTTGGATTTAGAGTTCCAAGTTCATCTATCTATATAGCAGAGAAAAGAGGGAAACGTAAATATAAAAACTGCTACTGTAGACGAATGCTTCAACCTAGAAGAAGAAAATTTGGTGAGCCAAGTGGGATTTGTATGCTGATCATTACCACAAATTGTCATCAAGATTGCGTGAGAAAATATTTGCTGGTATTTCGGAAACTCGTTATTTCTTAGAAGCTTGGCAACCCTCTCAATGAAAGTGCTTTTCCACAGTCTGTTCCTAGGGGTACTTGACGAGGAAACAAACCATAGAGACAAAAATGAGAACTCCTTTATTTTGTCAAGTTTCAAAGAGCTACTACAAACCATGTTGGATTTAGAGTTCCAAATTCATATATCTAAATACGAGAGAACAGAGTGAAACTAAAAATAAAAACTGCTACTGAAAACGAACGCATCAACCAAGAAGAACAAAATTTGGTGAGTCAAGTGGGATTTGTGTACCGATCATTACCACCAAGTAACATCAAGATTGGGTGAAAAAATATTTGCTGGTATTTCGGAAACTCGTAATTTCTTGGAAGCTTGGCAACCCCTTAAAATGAAAGTGCTTTTCCACCGTTTGTGCCTGGGGCTACTTGAAGAGGAAACAAACCATAGAGACAAAACTGAGAACCCTTTATTTTGTCAAATTTCAAAGAGCCACTACAAACCATGTCGGATTTAGTTTTAAATTCATCTATCTATATACGAGAAAACACAGTGAAACCTAAACATAAAAACTGCTACTGTAGACGAAAGCTTCAACCTAGAAGAACAAAATTTGGTGAGCCATGTGGGATTTGTGTACTTGTCCTTACCTCCAAGTATCATAAAGATTGGGTGAAAAAATATTTGCTGGTATTTCAGAAACTCGTTATTTCGTAGAAGCTTGGCAACCCCTCTCAATGAAAGTGCTTTTCCACAGTCTGTGCCAGAGATACTTGAAGAGGAAACAAACCATAGAGACAAAACTGAGAACCCTTTATTTTGTCAAGTTTCAAAGAGCCACTACAAACCATGTCGGATTTAGAGTTCCAAATTCATCTATCTATATAGCAGAGAAGAGAGTGAAACCTAAATATAAAAACTGCTACTGTAGACGAACGCTTCAACCTAGAAGAACAAAATTTGGTGGGCCAAGTGGGATTTGTGTACCGATCATTAACACCACATATCACCAACCTTGGGTGAAAAAATATTTGCTGGTATTTCGGAAACTCGTAATTTCTTGGAAGCTTGGTAACCCCTCTCAATGAAAGTGCTTTTCCACAGTCTGTTTTTAGGGGTACTTGAAGAGGAAACAAACCATTGAGACAAAACTGAGAACTCCTTTATTTTGTCAATTTTCAAAGAGCTACAACAAACCATGTTGGATTTAGAGTTCCAAATTCATCTATCTATATAGCAGAGAACAGAGTGAAACCTAAAAATAAAAACTGCTACTGTAAACGAACGCTTCAACCTAGAAGAACAAAATTTGGTGATCCAAGTGCGATTTGTGTACTGATCATTAGCACCAAGTATCTTCAAGATTCGGTGAAAAAATATTTGCTGGTATTTCGAAAAACTCGTAATTTCTTGGAAGCTTGGCAACCCCTCTCAATGAAAGTGCTTTTCCACAGTCTCTGCTTTGGGCTATTAAAGCGGAAACAAATCATAGAGACAAAACTGAGAACTCCTTTATTTTGTCAAGTTTCAAAGAGCTACTACAAACGATACTGGATTTAGAGTTCCAAATTCATCTGTCTAAATAGGATAGAACAGAGTGAAACCTAAATATAAAAACTGCTACTGTAAACGAACGCTTCAACCTAGAAGAACAAAATTTGGTGAGCCAAGTGGAATTTGTGGACTCTATATACCAGCAAGTATCCTCAAGATTGGGTGAAAAAATATTTGCTGGTATTTCGAAAACTCGTAATTTCTTGGAAGCTTTGCAACACCTCTCAATGAAAGTGATTTTCCACCGTTTGTGCCTGGGGCTACTTGTAGAGGAAACAACTATAGAGACAAAACTAAGAACTCCTTTATTTTGTCAAGTTTCAAAAAGCCACTACAAACCATGTTCAATTTAGAGTTCCAAATTCATCTATCTATATACGAGAGAACAGAGTGAAACCTAAACATAAAAACTGCTACTGTAAACGAACGCTTCAACCTAGAAGAACAAAATTTCGTGGTCCAAGTGGGATTTGTGTACCGATCATTAACACCACGTATCATCAACCTTGGGTGAAAAATTATTTGCTGGTATTTCGGAAACTCGTAATTTCTTGGAAGCTTGGCAACCCCTTTCAATGAAAGTGCTTTTCCACAGTCTCTGCTTAGGGCTACATGAAGCGGAAACAAATCATAGAGACAAAACTGAGAACTCCTTTACTTTGTCAAGTTTCAAAGTGCTACTACAAACGATATTGGATTTAGAGTTCCAAACTCATCTATCTATATAGAGAGAACAGAGTGAAATCTAAATATAAAAACTGCTACTGTAGAGGAACGCTTCAACCTAGAAGAACAAAATTTGGTGAGCCAAGTGGGATTTGTGTACTGATCATTACCACCAAGTGTCATCAAGTTTACGTGAAAAAAATATTTGCTGGTATTTCGGAAACTCGTTATTTCTTAGAAGCATGGCTACCGCTCTCATTAAAAGTGCTTTTCCACAGTCTGTGCCTAGGTCTACTTGAAGAGGAAAAAAAAACATCGAGACATAACTGAGAACTACTTCATTTTGTCAAGTTTCAAAGAGCTACTGCAAACTATGTTGGATTTAAAGTTCCAAATTCATCAATCTATATAGCAGAGAATAGAGTGAAACCTAAATATAAAAACTGCTACAGTAGACGAACGCTTCAACCTAGAAGAACAAAATTTGGTGAGCCAAGTGGGATTTGTGTACTGATCATTACCACCAAGTATCATCAACATTGGGTGAAAAAATATTTGCTGGTATTTCGGAAACTCGTAATTTCTTGGAAGCTTGGCAACCCCTGTCAATGAAAGTGCTTTTCCACAATCTCTGCTTAGGGCTACTTGAAGAGGAAACAAAACAGAGAGACAAAACGGAGAAATACTTTATTTTGTCAATTTCAAAGAGCTACTACAAACCATGTTGGATTTAGAGTTCCAAATCATCTATCTATATAGCAGAGAATAGAGTGAAACCTAAATATAAAAACTGCTACTGTAGACGAACCTTTCAACCTCGAAGAACATTATTTGGTGAGCCAAGTGGGACTTGTGTACTGATCATTACCACCAAGTATCATCAAGATTCGGTGAAAAAATATTTGCTGGTATTTCAAAATTCTTATTTCAAAGAAGCTTGGCAACCCCTCTCAATGAAAGTGCTTTTCCACTGTCTGTGCCTAGGTCTACTTTAAGAGGAAACAAACCATAGAGACAAAACTGAAAACTGCTTTATTTTGTCAAGTTTCAAAGAGCTACTACAAACCATGTTGGATTTAGAATTCCAGGTTCATCTATCTATATAGCAGAGAAAAGAGGGAAACGTAAATATAAAAACTGCTACTGTAGACGAACGCTTCAACCTAGAAGAAGAAAATTTGGTGAGCCAAGTGGGATTTGTATGCTGATCGTTACCACAAATTGTCATCAAGATTGCGTGAGAAAATATTTGCTGGTATTTCGGAAACTCGTTATTTCTTAGAAGCTTGGCAACCCCTCTCAATGAAAGTGCTTTTCCACAGTCTGTTCCTAGGGGTACTTGAGGAGGAAACAAACCATAGAGACAAAAATGAGAACTCCTTTATTTTGTCAAGTTTCAAAGAGCTACCACAAACCATGTTGGATTTAGAGTTCCAAATTCATCTATCTAAATACGAGAGAACAGAGTGAAACCTAAAAATAAAAACTGCTACTGAAAACGAACGCATCAACCTAGAAGAACAAAATTTGGTGAGTCAAGTGGGATTTGTGTACCGATCATTACCACCAAGTAACATCAAGATTGGGTGAAAAAATATTTGCTGGTATTTCGGAAACTCGTAATTTCTTGGAAGCTTGGCAACCCCTCTCAATGAAAGTGCTTTTCCACCGTTTGTGCCTGGGGCTACTTGTAGAGGAAACAAGTATAGAGACAAAACTAAGAACTCCTTTATTTTGTCAAGCTTCAAAGAGCCACTACAAACCATGTTGGATTTAGAGTTCCAAATTCATCTATCTATATACGAGAGAACAGAGTGAAACCTAAACATAAAAACTGCTACTGTAAACGAACGCTTCAAACTAGAAGAACAAAATTTGGTGAGCCCAGTGGGATTTGTCTACTGATCATTATCACCAAGTATCTTCAAGACATGGTGAAAAAATATTTGCTGGTATTTCTTAAACTCGTAATTTCTTAGAAGCTTGGCAACCCCTCTCAATGAAAGTGCTTTTCCACAGTCTTTGCCTAGGTCTACTTCAAGAGGAAACAAAACATAGAGACAAAACTGAGAAATACTTTATTTTGTCAAGTTTCAAAAAGCTACTGCAAACCATGTTGGATTTAGAGTTCCAAATTCATCTATCTATATAGGAGAGAACACAGTGAAACCTAAAAATAAAAACTGCTACTGAAAACGAACGCATCAACCTAGAAGAACAAAATTTGGTGAGTCAAGTGGGATTTGTGTACGGATCATTACCACCAAGTAACATCAAGATTGGGTGAAAAAATATTCGCTGGTATTTCGGAAACTCGTAATTTCTTTTAAGCTTGGCATCCCCTCTCAATGAAAGTGCTTTCCAACGTTTGTGCCTGGGGCTACTTGAAGACGAAACAAACTATAGAGACAAAACTGAGAACTCTTTTATTTTGTCAAGTTTCAAAGAGCCACTACAAACCATGTTGGATTTAGAGTTCCAAATTCATCTATCTATATAGCAGAGAAGAGAGTGAAACCTAAATATAAATACTGCTACTGTAGACGAACGCTTCAACCTAGAAGAACAAAATTTGGTGGGCCAAGTGGGATTTGTGTACCGATAATTAACACCACGTATCATCAACCTTGGGTGAAAAAATGTTTGCTGGTATTTCGGAAACTCGTAATTTCGTGGAAGCTTGGCAACCCCTTTCAATGTAAGTGCTTTTCCACAGTCTCTGCTTAGGGCTACATGAAGCGGAAACAAATCATAGAGACAAAACTGAGAACTCCTTTACTTTGTCAAGTTTCAAAGAGGTAGAACAAACCATATTGGATTTAGAGTTCCAAATTCATCTATCTATATAGGAGAGATCAGAGTGAAACCTAAATATAAAAACTTCTACTGTAGAAGAACGCTTCAACCTAGAAGAACAAAATTTGGTGAGCCAAGTGGGATTTGTGTACTGATCATTACCACCAAGTGTCATCAAGATTGCGTGAAAAAATATTTGTTGGTAGTTCGGAAACTCGTTATTTCTTAGAAGCTTGGCAACCCCACTCAATGAAAGTGCTTTTCCACAGTCTGTTTTTAGGGGTACTTGAAGAGGAAATAAACCATTGATACAAAACTGAGAACTCCTTTATTTTGTCAATTTTCAAAGAGCTACAACAAAAAATGTTGGATTTAGAGTTCCAAATTCATCTATCTATATAGCAGAGAACAGAGTGAAACCTAAAAATAAAAACTGCTACTGTAAACGAACGCTTCAACGTAGAAGAACAAAATTTGGTGAGCCAAGTGGGATTTGTGTACTGATCTTTACCTCCAAGTGTCATCAAGATTGGGTGAAGAAATATTTGCTGTTATTTCGGAAAGTCGTTATTTCTTAGAAGCTTGGCAACCCCTCTCAATGGAAGTGCTTTTCCACAGTCTTTGCCTAGGTCTACTTCAAGAGGAAAAAAACATAGAGAAAAAACTGAGAAATACTTTATTTTGTCAATTTTCAAAGAGCTACTGCAAACCATGTTGGATTTAGAGTTCCAAATTCATCTATCTATATAGGAGAGAACAGAGGGAAACCTAAATATAAAAACTGCTACAGTAGACGAACGCTTCAACCTATAAGAACAAAATTTGGTGAGCCAAGTGGGATTTGTGTACCAATCATTACCACCAAGTATCATCAAGATAGGGTGAGAAATATTTGCTGGTATTTCGGAAACTCGTAATTTCTTGGAACCTTGGCAACCCCTCTCAATGAAAGTGCTTTTCCACAGTCTCTGCTTATTGTTACTAGAAGCGGAAGAAAAATCATAGAGACAAAACTGAGAACTCCTTTATTTTGTCAAGAATCAAAGAGCTACTACAAACGATATTGGATTTAGAGTTCCAAATTCATCTGTCTATATAGGGGAGAACAAAGTGAAACCTAAATATAAAAATTGCTACTGTAAACGAACGCTTCAACCTAGAAGAACAATATTTGGTGAGCCAAGTGGGATTTGTGTACCGATCATTACCACCAAGTAACATCAATAATGGGTGAAAAAATATTTGCTGGTATTTCGGAAACTCGTAATTTCTTGGAAGCTTAGCAACCCCTCTCAATGAAAGTGCTTTTCCACCGTTTGTGCCTGGGGCTACTTGAAGAGGAAACAAACCATAGAGACAAAACTCAGAACCCTTTATTTTGTCAAGTTTCAAAGAGCCACTACAAGCCATGTCGGATTTAGAGTTCCAAATTCATCTATCTATATACGAGAAAACACAGTGAAACCTAAACATAAAAACTGCTACTGTAGACGAAAGCTTCAACCTAGAAGAACAAAATTTGGTGAGCCATGTGGGATTTGTGTACTTGTCCTTACCTCCAAGTATCATAAAGATTGGGTGAAAAAATATTTGCTGGTATTTCAGAAACTCGTTATTTCGTAGAAGCTTGGCATCCCCTCTCAATGAAAGTGCTTTTCCACAGTCTGTGCCAGAGCTAGTTGTAGAGGAAACAAACCATAGAGACAAAATTGAGAACTCCTTTATTTTGTCAATTTTCAAAGAGCTACTACCAACCATGTTTGATTTAGAGTTCCAAATTCTTCTATCTATATAGGAGAGAACAGAGTGAAACCTAAACATAAAAACTGCTACTGTAAACGAACGCTTCAACCTAGAAGAACAAAATTTGGTGAGCCCAGTGGGATTTGGCTACCGATCATTATCACCAAGTATCATCAAGACAGGGTGAAAAAATATTTGCTGGTATTTCTTAAACTCGTAATTTCTTAGAAGCTTGGCAACCCCTCTCAATGAAAGTGCTTTTCCACAGTCTTTGCCTAGGTCTACTTCAAGAGGAAACAAAACATAGAGACAAAACTGAGAAATACTTTATTTTGTCAAGTTTCAAAAAGCTACTGCAAACCATGTTGGATATAGAGTTCCAAATTCATCTATCTATATAGGAGAGAACACAGTGAAACCTAAAAATAAAAACTGCTACTGAAAACGAACGCATCAACGTATAAGAACAAAATTTGGTGAGTAAAGTGGGATTTGTGTACCGATCATTACCACCAAGTAACATCAAGATTGGGTGAAAAAATATTCGCTGGTATTTCGGAAACTCGTAATTTCTTGGAAGCTTGGCAACCCCTGTCAATGAAAGTGCTTTTCCACCGTTTGTGTCTGGGGCTACTTGAAGAGGAAACAAACCATTGAGACAAAACTGAGAACCCTTTATTTTGTCAAGTTTCAAAGAGCCACTACAAACCATGTCGGATTTAGAGTTCCAAATTCATCTATCTATATAGCAGAGAAGAGAGTGAAACCTAAATATAAAAACTGCTACTGTAGACGAACGCTTCAACCTAGAAGAACAAAATTTGGTGGGCCAAGTGGGATTTTTGTACCGATCATTAACACCACGTATCATCAACTTTGGGTGAAAAAATATTTGCTGGTATTTCGGAAACTCGTAATTTCTTGGAAGCTTGGCAACCCCTTTCAATGTAAGTGCTTTTCCACAGTCTCTGCTTAGGGCTACATGAAGCGGAAACAAATCATAGAGACAAAACTGAGAACTCCTTTACTTTGTCAAGTTTCAAAGAGGTAGAACAAACCATATTGGATATAGAGTTCAAAATTCATCTATCTATATAGGAGAGATCAGAGTGAAACCTAAATATAAAAACTTCTACTGTAGAAGAACGCTTCAACCTAGAAGAACAAAATTTGGTGAGCCAAATGGGATTTGTATGCTGATCATTACCACAAATTGTCATCAAGATTGCGTGAGAAAATATTTGCTGGTATTTCGGAAACTCCTTATTTCTTAGAAGCTTGGCAACCCCTCTCAATGAAAGTGCTTTTCCACAGTCTGTTCCTAGGGGTACTTGACGAGGAAACAATCCATAGAGACAAAAATGAGAACTCCTTTATTTTGTCAAGTTTCAAAGAGCTACTACAAACCATGTTGGATTTAGAGTTCCAAATTCATCTATCTAAATACGAGAGAACAGAGTGAAACCTAAAAATAAAAACTGCTACTGTAAACGAACGCATCAACCTAGAAGAACAAAATTTGGTGAGTCAAGTGGGATTTGTGTACCGATCATTACCACCAAGTAACATCAAGATTGGGTGAAAAAATATTTGCTGGTATTTCGGAAACTCGTAATTTCTTGGAAGCTTGGCAACCCCTTTCAATGAAAGTGCTTTTCCACCGTTTGTGCCTGGGGCTACTTGAAGAGGAAAGAAACCATAGAGACAAAATTGAGAAACCTTTATTTTGTCAAGTTTCAAAGAGCCACTACAAACCATGTCGGATTTAGAGTTCCAAATTCATCTATCTATATAGCAGAGAAGAGAGTGAAACCTAAATATAAAAACTGCTACTGTAGACGAACGCTTCAACATAGAAGAACAAAATTTGGTGGGCCAAGTGGGATTTGTGTACCGATCATTAACACCACGTATCACCCACCTTGGGTGAAAAAATATTTGCTGGTATTTCGGAAACTCGTAATTTCTTGGAAGATTGGCAACCCCTCTCAATGAAAGTGCTTTTCCACAGTCTGTTTTTAGGGGTACTTGAAGAGGAAACAAACCATTGAGACAAAACTGAGAACTCCTTTATTTTGTCAATTTTCAAAGAGCTACAACAAACCATGTTGGATTTAGAGTTCCAAATTCATCTATCTATATAGCAGAGAACAGAGTGAAACCTAAAAATAAAATCTGCTACTGTAAACGAACGCTTCAACCTAGAAGAACAAAATTTGGTGATCCAAGTGCGATTTGTGTACTGATCATTAGCACCAAGTATCTTCAAGATTCGGTGAAAAAATATTTGCTGGTATTTCGAAAAACTCGTAATTTCTTGGAAGCTTGGCAACCCCTCTCAATGAAAGTGCTTTTCCACAGTCTCTGCTTTGGGCTATTAAAGCGAAAACAAATCATAGAGACAAAACTGAGAACTCCTTTATTTTGTCAAGTTTCAAAGAGCTACTACAAACGATACTGGATTTAGAGTTCCAAATTCATCTGTCTAAATAGGATAGAACAGAGTGAAACCTAAATATAAAAACTGCTACTGTAAACGAACGCTTCAACCTAGAAGAACAAAATTTGGTGAGCCAAGTGGAATTTGTGGACTCTAATTACCAGCAAGTATCCTCAAGATTGGGTGAAAAAATATTTGCTGGTATTTCGAAAACTCGTAATTTTTTGGAAGCTTTGCAACACCTCTCAATGAAAGTGATTTTCCACCGTTTGTGCCTGGGGCTACTTGTAGAGGAAACAACTATAGAGACAAAACTAAGAACTCCTTTATTTTGTCAAGTTTCAAAAAGCCACTACAAACCATGTTCAATTTAGAGTTCCAAATTCATCTATCTATATACGAGAGAACACAGTGAAACCTAAACATAAAAACTGCTACTGTAAACGAACGCTTCAACCTAGAAGAACAAAATTTCGTGGTCCAAGTGGGATTTGTGTACCGATCATTAACACCACGTATCATCAACCTTGGGTGAAAAATTATTTGCTGGTATTTCGGAAACTCGTAATTTCTTGGAAGCTTGGCAACCCCTTTCAATGAAAGTGCTTTTCCACAGTCTCTGCTTATGGCTACATGAAGCGGAAACAAATCATAGAGAATAAACTGAGAACTCCTTTACTTTGTCAAGTTTCAAAGTGCTACTACAAACGATATTGGATTTAGAGTTCCAAACTCATCTATCTATATAGGGAGAACAGAGTGAAATCTAAATATAAAAACTGCTACTGTAGAGGAACGCTTCAACCTAGAAGAACAAAATTTGGTGAGCCAAGTGGGATTTGTGTACTGATCATTACCACCAAGTGTCATCAAGTTTGCCTGAAAAAAATATTTGCTGGTATTTCGGAAACTCGTTATTTCTTAGAAGCATGGCAACCGCTCTCATTAAAAGTGCTTTTCCACAGTCTGTGCCTAGGTCTACTTGAAGAGGAAAAAAAAACATCGAGACATAACTGAGAACTACTTCATTTTGTCAAGTTTCAAAGAGCTACTGCAAACTATGTTGGATTTAAAGTTCCAAATTCATCAATCTATATAGCAGAGAACAGAGTGAAACCTAAATATAAAAACTGCTACAGAAGACGAACGCTTCAACCTAGAAGAACAAAATTTGGTGAGCCAAGTGGGATTAGTGTACTGATCATTACGACCAAGTATCATCAACATTGGGTGAAAAAATATTTGCTGGTATTTCGGAAACTCGTAATTTCTTGGAAGCTTGGCAACCCCTCTCAATGAAAGTGCTTTTCCACAATCTCTGCTTAGGGCTACTTGAAGAGAAAACAAAACATAGAGACAAAACGGAGAAATACTTTATTTTGTCAATTTCAAAGAGCTACTAAAAACCATGTTGGATTTAGAGTTCCAAATTCATCAATCTATATAGCAGAGAATAGAGTGAAACCTAAATATAAAAACTGCTACTGTAGACGAACCTTTCAACCTCGAAGAACATTATTTGGTGAGCCAAGTGGGACTTGTGTACTGATCATTACCACCAAGTATCATCAAGATTCGGTGAAAAAATATTTGCTGGTATTTCAAAATCCTTATTTCAAAGAAGCTTGGCAACCCTTCTCAATGAAAGTGCTTTTCCACTGTCTGTGCCTAGGTCTACTTTAAGAGGAAACAAACCATAGAGACAAAACTGAAAACTGCTTTATTTTGTCAAGTTTCAAAGAGCTACTACAAACCATGTTGGATTTAGAATTCCAAGTTCATCTATCTATATAGCAGAGAAAAGAGGGAAACGTAAATATAAAAACTGCTACTGTAGACGAACGCTTCAACCTAGAAGAAGAAAATTTGGTGAGCCAAGTGGGATTTGTATGCTGATCGTTACCACAAATTGTCATCAAGATTGCGTGAGAAAAAATTTGCTGGTATTTCGGAAACTCTTATTTCTTAGAAGCTTGGCAACCCCTCTCAATGAAAGTGCTTTTCCACAGTCTGTTCCTAGGGGTACTTGAGGAGGAAACAAACCATAGAGACAAAAATGAGAACTCCTTTATTTTGTCAAGTTTCAAAGAGCTACCACAAACCATGTTGGATTTAGAGTTCCAAATTCATCTATCTAAATACGAGAGAACAGAGTGAAACCTAAAAATAAAAACTGCTACTAAAAACGAACGCATCAACCTAGAAGAACAAAATTTGGTGAGTCAAGTGGGATTTGTGTACCGATAATTACCACCAAGTAACATCAAGATTGGGTGAAAAAATATTTGCTGGTATTTCGGAAACTCGTAAATTCTTGGAAACTTGGCAACCCCTCTCAATGAAAGTGCTTTTCCACCGTTTGTGCCTGGGGCTACTTGTAGAGGAAACAAGTATAGAGACAAAACTAAGAACTCCTTTATTTTGTCAAGCTTCAAAGAGCCACTACAAACCATGTTGGATTTAGAGTTCCAAATTCATCTATCTATATACGAGAGAACAGAGTGAAACCTAAACATAAAAACTGCTACTGTAAACGAACGCTTCAACCTAGAAGAACAAAATTTGGTGAGCCCAGTGGGATTCGTCTACTGATCATTATCACCAAGTATCATCAAGACATGGTGAAAAAATATTTGCTGGTATTTCTTAAACTCGTAATTTCTTAGAAGCTTGGCAACCCCTCTCAATGAAAGTGCTTTCCACAGTCTTTGCCTAGGTCTACTTCAAGAGGAAACAAAACATAGAGACAAAACTGAGAAATACTTTATTTTGTCAAGTTTCAAAAAGCTACTGCAAACCATGTTGGATTTAGAGTTCCAAATTCATCTATCTATATAGGAGAGAACACAGTGAAACCTAAAAATAAAGACTGCTACTGAAAACGAACGCATCAACCTAGAAGAACAAAATTTGGTGAGTCAAGTGGGATTTGTGTACCGATCATTACCACCAAGTAACATCAAGATTGGGTGAAAAAATATTCGCTGGTATTTCGGAAACTCGTAATTTCTTGGAAGCTTGGCATCCCCTCTCAATGAAAGTGCTTTCCACCGTTTGTGCCTGGGGCTACGTGAAGACGAAACAAACTATAGAGACAAAACTGAGAACTCTTTTATTTTGTCAAGTTTCAAAGAGCCACTACAAACCATGTTGGATTTAGAGTTCCAAATTCATCGATCTATATAGCAGAAAAGAGAGTGAAACCTAAATATAAATACTGCTACTGTAGACGAACGCTTCAACCTAGAAGAACAAAATTTGGTGGGCCAAGTGGGATTTGTGTACCGATAATTAACACCACGTATCATCAACCTTGGGTGAAAAAATGTTTGCTGGTATTTCGGAAACTCGTAATTTCTCGGAAGCTTGGCAACCCCTCTCAATGAAAGTGCTTTTCCACAGTATCTGCTTAGGGCTACTTGAAGCGGAATCAAATCATACAGACAAAACTGAGAACTTTATTATTTTGTCAAGTTTCAAAGAGCTACTACAAACCATATTGGATTTAGAGTTCCAAATTCATATATCTATATAGGAGAGAACAGAGTGAAACCTAAATATAAAAATTGCAACTGTAGACGAACGCTTCAACCTAGAAGAACAAAATTTGCTGAGCCAAGTGGGATTTGTGTACCGATCTTCACCACCAAGTATCATCAGGTTTGGGTGAAAAAATATTTGCTGGTAATTCGGAAACTCTTTTTTTTTTAGAAGCTTGGCAACCTTTCTCAGTGAAAGTGCTTTTCCACAGTCTCTGCTTAGGGCTACTTGAAGCGGAAACAAATCATAGAGACAAAACTGGGAACTCCTTTATTTTGTCAAGTTTCAAAGAGGTACTACAAACCATGTTGAATTTAGAGTTCCAAATTCATCTATCTATATGGGAGAGAACAGAGTAAAACCTAAAAATAAATACTGCTACTGTAGACGAACGCTTCAACCTAGAAGAACAAAATTTGGTGAGCCAAGTGGGATTTGTGTACCGATCATTACCACCAATTGTCATCAAGATTGCGTGAAAAAATATTTGCTGGTATTTCGGAAACTCGTTATTTCTTAGAAGCTTGGCAACCCCACTCAATGAAAGTGCTTTTCCACAGTCTGTTCCTAGGGGTACTTCACGAGGAAACAAACCATAGAGACAAACCTGAGAACTCCTTTATTTTGTCAATTTTCAAAGAGCTACTACAAACCATGTTGGATTTAGAGTTCCAAATAAATCTATCTATATAAAAGAGAAGAGAGTGAAACCTAAAAATAAAAACTGCTACTGTAAACGAATACTTCAACCTAGAAGAACAAAATTTGGTGAGCCAAGTGGGATTTGTGGAGTTGTCATTACCACAATGTATCATCAAGATTGGGTGAAAAAATATTTGCTGGTATTTCGGAAACTCGTAATTTCTTGGAAGCTTGGCAACCTCTCTCAATTTAAGTGCTTTTCCACAGTCTCTGCTTAGGGCTACTTGAAGCAGAAACAAATCATAGAGACAAAACTGAGAACTCCTTTATTTTGTCAAGTTTCAAAGAGCTACTACAAACCATATTGGATTTAGAGTTCCAAATTCATCTATCTATATAGGAGAGAACAGAGTGAAACCTAAATACACAAACTACTACTGTAGACGAACACTTCAACATAGAAGAACAAAATTTGGTGAGCCAAGTGGGATTTGTGTACCGATCTTCACGACCAAGTATCATCGAGATTGGGTGAAAAAAAATTTGCTTGTAATTCGGAAACTCGTTATTTCTTAGAAGCTTGGCAACCCCTCTCAATGAAAGTGCTTTTCCACCATTTTTGCCTGGGGCTACTTGAAGTGGAAACAAACCATAGAGATAAAACTGAGAACTCCTTTATTTTGGCAAGTTTCAAAGAGCCACTACAAACCACTTTGGATTTAGAGTTCCAAATTCATCTATCTATATACGACAGAACAAAGTGAAACCTAAACATAAAAATGCTACTGTAGACGAACGCTTCAATCTAGAAGAACAAAATTTGGTTAGCCAAGTGAGATTTGTGTGCTGATCATTACCACCAAGTATCATCAAGATTGGGTGAAGAAATATTTGCAGGTATTTCGGAAACTCGTAATTTCTTGGAATGTTTGAAACCCCTCTCAATGAATGTGCTTTTCCACAGTCACTGCTTAGGGCTACTTGAAGCGGAAACAAATCATAGAGACAAAACTGAGAACTCCTTTATTTTGTCAAGTTTCAAAGAGCTACTACAAACCATTTTAGATTTAGAGTTCCAAATTCATCTATCTATATACGACAGAACAGAGTGAAACCTAAACATAAAAATGCTACTGTAGACGAACGCTTCAACCTAGCAGAAAAAAATTTGGTGAGCCAAGTGGAATTTGTGTACTGATCATCACCACCAAGTATCATCAAGATTGGGTGAAAAAATATTTGCTGGTATTTCGGAAACTCGTTATTTCTTAGAAGCTTGGCAACCCCACTCAATGAAAGTGCTTTTCCACAGTCTGTTCCTTGGGGTACTTGAAAAGGAAACAAACCATAGACACAAAACTGAGAACTCCTTTATTTTGTCAAGTTTCAAAGAGCTACTACAAACCATGTTGGATTTAGAGTTCCAAATTCATCTATCTATATAGGAAAGAACAGAGTAAAACCTAACAATAAAAACTGCTACTGTAGACGAATGCTTCAACCTAGAAGAACAAAAATGGTGAGCCAAGTGGGATTTGTGTACTTGTCCTTACCACCAAGTATCATCAAGATTGGGTGAAAAAATATTTGCTGGGATTTCAGAAACTCGTTATTTCTTAGAAGCTTGGCAACCCCTCTCAAGAGAAGTGCTTTTCCACAGTCTGTGCCAGGGATACGTGAAGAGGAAACAAACCATAGGGACAAAACTGAGAACTCCTTTATTTTGTCAAGTTTCAAAGAGCCACTACAAACCATGTTAGATTTAGAGTTCCAAATTGATCTATCTTTATAGCAGAGAACAGTGAAACCTAAACATAAAAACTGCTACTATAGACGAACGCTTCAACCAAGAAGAACAAAATTTGGTGATCCAAGTGGGATTTGTGAACTGATCATTACCACCAAGTATCATCGAGATTGGGTGAAAAAATATTTGCTGGTAATTCGGAAACTCGTTATTTCTTAGAAGCTTGGCAACCCTTCTCAATGAAAGTGCTTTTCCACAGTCTCTGCTTAGGGCTACTTGAAGCGGAAACAAATCATATAGACAAAACTGAGAACAACTTTATTTTGTCAAGTTATAAAGAGCTGCTACAAACCATGTTGGATTTAGAGTTCCAAATTCATCTATCTATATAGGAGAGAACAGATAGACCTAAAAATAAAAATTGCTACTGAAAACGAACGCATCAACCTAGAAGAACGAAATTTGGTGAGTCAAGTGGGATTTGTGTACCGATCATTACCACCAAGTATCATCAAGATTGGGTGAAAAAATATTTGCTGGTATTTTGGAAACTCGTAATTTCTTGGAAGCTTGGCAACCCCTCTCAATGAAAGTGCTTTTCCACGGTTTGTGCCTGGGGCTACTTGAAGAGGAAACAAACCATAGAGACAAATCTGAGAACTCCTTTATTTTGTCAAGTTTCAAAGAGCCACTAGAAACCATGTTGGATTTAGAGTTCCAAATTCATCTATCTATATACGACAGAACAGAGTGAAACCTAAATATAAAAATGCTACTGTAGACGAAAGCTTCAACCTAGAAGAACAAAATTTGGTGAGCCAAGTGGGATTTGTGTACTGATCATTAGCACCAAGTATCATCAAATTGGGTGAAAAAAATATTTGCAGGTATTTCGGAAACTCGTAATTTCTTGGAAGGTTGGAAACCCCTTTCAATGAATGTGCTTTTCCACAGTCACTGCTTAGGGCTACTTGAAGCGGAAACAAATCATAGAGACAAAACTGAGAACTCCTTTATTTTGTCAAGTTTTAAAGAGCTACTACAAACCATGTTGGATTTAGAAATCCAAATTCATCTATCTATATAGGAGAGAACAGTGTGAAACCTAAATATAAAAATTGCTACTGTAGACGAACGCTTCAACCTAGCAGAAAAAAATTTGGTGAGCCAAGTGGAATTTGTGTTCTGATCATCACCACCAAGTATCATCAAGATTGGGTGAAAAAATATTTGCTGGTATGTCGGAAACTCGTTATTTCTTAGAAGCTTGGCAACACCACTCAATGAAAGTGCTTTTCCACAGTCTGTTTCTAGAGGTACTTGAAGAGGAAACAAACCATAGAGACAAAACTGAGAACTCCTTTATTTTTTCAAGTTTCAAAGAGCTACTACAAACCATGTTGAATTTATAGTTCCAAATTCATCTATCTATATAGGAAAGAACAGAGTAAAACCTAAAAATAAAAATTGCTACTGTAGACGAATGCTTCATCCTAGAAGAACAAAAATGGTGAGCCAAGTGGGATTTTTGTACTTGTCCTTACCACCAAGTATCATCAAGATTGGGTGAAGAAATATTTGCTGGTATTTCAGAAACTCGTTATTTCTTAGAAGCTTGGCAAACCCTCTCAATGAATGTACTTTTCCACAGTCACTGCTTAGGGCTACTTGAAGCGGATACAAATCATAGAGACAAAACTGAGAACTCCTTTATTTTGTCAAGTTTCAAAAAGCTACTACAAACCTTGTTGGATTTAGAGTTCCAAATTCAACTATCTATATAAGAGAGAACAGAGTGAAACCTAAATATAAAAATTGCTACTCTAGTCGAACGCTTCAACCTAGAAGTACAAAATTTGGTGAGCCAAGTGGGATTTGTGTACTTGTCCCTACCACCTAGTATCATCAAGATTGGGTGAAAAAATATTTGCTGGTATTTCAGAAACTCGTTATTTCTTAGAAGCTTGGCAACCCCTCTCAATGAAAGTGCTTTTCCACCGTTTGTACCTGGGGCTACTTGAAGAGGAAAGAAACTATAGAGACAAAACTGAGAACTCCTTTATTTTGTCAAGTTTCAAAGAGCCACTACAAACCATGTTGGATTTAGAGTTAAAATTCATCTATCTATACACGAGAGAACAGAGTGAAACCTAAACATAAAACTGCTACTGTAGACGAACGCTTCAACCTAGAAGAACAAGTTTGGTGAGCCAAGTGGGATTTGTGGACTTGTCATTACCACCACATATCATCAAGATTGGGTGAAAAATATTTGCTGGTATTTCGGAAACTCGTAATTTCTCGGAAGCTTGGCAACCCCTCTCAATGAAAGTGCTTTTCCACAGTATCTGCTTAGGGCTACTTGAAGCGGAATCAAATCATACAGACAAAACTGAGAACTTTATTATTTTGTCAAGTTTCAAAGAGCTACTACAAACCATATTGGATTTAGAGTTCCAAATTATTATATCTATATAGGAGAGAACAGAGTGAAACCTAAATATAAAAATTGCAACTGTAGACGAACGCTTCAACCTAGAAGAACAAAATTTGCTGAGCCAAGTGGGATTTGTGTACCGATCTTCACCACCAAGTATCATCAGGTTTGGGTGAAAAAATATTTGCTGGTAATTCGGAAACTCGTTTTTTTTTAGAAGCTTGGCAACCTTTCTCAGTGAAAGTGCTTTTCCACAGTCTCTGCTTAGGGCTACTTGAAGCGGAAACAAATCATAGAGACAAAACTGGGAACTCCTTTATTTTGTCAAGTTTCAAAGAGGTACTACAAACCATGTTGAATTTAGAGTTCCAAATTCATCTATCTATATGGGAGAGAACAGAGTAAAACCTAAAAATAAATACTGCTACTGTAGACGAATGCTTCAACCTAGAAGAACAAAATTTGGTGAGCCAAGTGGGATTTGTGTACCGATCATTACCACCAATTGTCATCAAGATTGCGTGAAAAAATATTTGCTGGTATTTCGGAAACTCGTTATTTCTTAGAAGCTTGGCAACCCCACTCAATGAAAGTGCTTTTCCACAGTCTGTTCCTAGGGGTACTTCACGAGGAAACAAACCATAGAGACAAACCTGAGAACTCCTTTATTTTGTCAATTTTCAAAGAGCTACTACAAACCATGTTGGATTTAGAGTTCCAAATAAATCTATCTATATAAAAGAGAACAGAGTGAAACCTAAAAATAAAAACTGCTACTGTAAATGAACGCTTCAACCTAGAAGAACAAAATTTGGTGAGCCAAGTGGGATTTGTGGAGTTGTCATTACCACAATGTATCATCAAGATTGGGTGAAAAAATATTTGCTGGTATTTCGGAAACTCGTAATTTCTTGGAAGCTTGGCAACCTCTCTCAATTTTAAGTGCTTTTCCACAGTCTCTGCTTAGGGCTACTTGAAGCAGAAACAAATCATAGAGACAAAACTGAGAACTCCTTTATTTTGTCAAGTTTCAAAGAGCTACTACAAACCATATTGGATTTAGAGTTCCAAATTCATCTATCTATATAGGAGAGAACAGAGTGAAACCTAAATACACAAACTACTACTGTAGACGAACACTTCAACATAGAAGAACAAAATTTGGTGAGCCAAGTGGGATTTGTGTACCGATCTTCACGACCAAGTATCATCGAGATTGGTTGAAAAATATTTGCTGGTAATTCGGAAACTCGTTATTTCTTAGAAGCTTGGCAACCCCTCTCAATGAAAGTGCTTTTCCACCATTTTTGCCTGGGGCTACTTGAAGTGGAAACAAACCATAGAGATAAAACTGAGAACTCCTTTATTTTGTCAAGTTTCAAAGAGCCACTACAAACCATTTTGGATATAGAGTTCCAAATTCATCTATCTATATACGACAGAACAGAGTGAAACCTAAATATAAAAATGCTACTGTAGACGAACGCTTCAATCTAGAAGAACAAAATTTGGTTAGCCAAGTGAGATTTGTGTGCTGATCATTACCACGAAGTATCATCAAGATTGGGTGAAGAAATATTTGCAGGTATTTCGGAAACTCGTAATTTCTTGGAAGGTTTGAAACCCCTCTCAATGAATGTGCTTTTCCACAGTCACTGCTTAGGGCTATTTGAAGCGGAAACAAATCATAGAGACAAAACTGAGAACTCCTTTATTTTGTCAAGTTTCAAAGAGCTACTACAAACCATTTTAGATTTAGAGTTCCAAAATCATCTATCTATATACGACAGAACAGAGTGAAACCTAAACATAAAAATGCTACTGTAGACGAACGCTTCAACCTAGCAGAAAAAAATTTGGTGAGCCAAGTGGAATTTGTGTACTGATCATCACCACCAAGTATCATCAAGATTGGGTGAAAAAATATTTGCTGGTATTTCGGAAACTCGTTATTTCTTAGAAGCTTGGCAACCCCATTCAATGAAAGTGCTTTTCCACAGTCTGTTCCTTGGGGTACTTGAAAAGGAAACAAACCATAGACACAAAACTGAGAACTCCTTTATTTTGTCATGTTTCAAAGAGCTACTACAAACCATGTTGGATTTAGAGTTCCAAATTCATCTATCTATATAGGAAAGAACAGAGTAAAACCTAACAATAAAAACTGCTACTGTAGACGAATGTTTCAACCTAGAAGAACAAAAATGGTGAGCCAAGTGGGATTTGTGTACTTGTCCTTACCACCAAGTATCATCAAGATTGGGTGAAAAAATATTTGCTGGGATTTCAGAAACTCGTTATTTCTTAGAAGCTTGGCAACCCCTCTCAAGAGACGTGCTTTTCCACAGTCTGTGCCAGGGATACGTGAAGAGGAAACAAACCATAGGGACAAAACTGAGAACTCCTTTATTTTGTCAAGTTTCAAAGAGCCACTACAAACCATGTTAGATTTAGAGTTCCAAATTGATCTATCTTTATAGCAGGGAACAGTGAAACCTAAACATATAAACTGCTACTATAGACGAACGCTTCAACCAAGAAGAACAAAATTTGGTGATCCAAGTGGGATTTGTGAACTGATCATTACCACCAAGTATCATCGAGATTGGGTGAAAAAATATTTGCTGGTAATTCGGAAACTCGTTATTTCTTAGAAGCTTGGCAACCCTTCTCAATGAAAGTGCTTTTCCACAGTCTCTGCTTAGGGCTACTTGAAGCGGAAACAAATCATATAGACAAAACTGAGAACAACTTTATTTTGTCAAGTTATAAAGAGCTGCTACAAACCATGTTGGATTTAGAGTTCCAAATTCATCTATCTATATAGGAGAGAACAGATTGACCTAAAAATAAAAATTGCTACTGAAAACGAACGCATCAACCTAGAAGAACGAAATTTGGTGAGTCAAGTGGGATTTGTGTACCGATCATTACCACCAAGTATCATCAAGATTGGGTGAAAAAATATTTGCTGGTATTTTGGAAACTCGTAATTTCTTGGAAGCTTGGCAACCCCTCTCAATGAAAGTGCTTTTCCACGGTTTGTGCCTGGGGCTACTTGAAGAGGAAACAAACCATAGAGACAAATCTGAGAACTCCTTTATTTTGTCAAGTTTCAAAGAGCCACTAGAAACCATGTTGGATTTAGAGTTCCAAATTCATCTATCTATATACGACAGAACAGAGTGAAACCTAAATATAAAAATGCTACTGTAGACGAAAGCTTCAACCTAGAAGAACAAAATTTGGTGAGCCAAGTGGGATTTGTGTACTGATCATTAGCACCAAGTATCATCAAATTGGGTGAAAAAATATTTGCAGGTATTTCGGAAACTCGTAATTTCTTGGAAGGTTGGAAACCCCTTTCAATGAATGTGCTTTTCCACAGTCACTGCTTAGGGCTACATAAAGCGGAAACAAATCATAGAGACAAAACTGAGAACTCCTTTATTTTGTCAAGTTTCAAAGAGCTACTACAAACCATGTTGGATTTAGAGATCCAAATTCATCTATCTATATAGGAGAGAACAGAGTGAAACCTAAATATAAAAATTGCTACTGTAGACGAACGCTTCAACCTAGCAGAAAAAAATTTGGTGAGCCAAGTGGAATTTGTGTTCTGATCATCACCACCAAGTATCATCAAGATTGGGTGAAAAAATATTTGCTGGTATGTCGGAAACTCGTTATTTCTTAGAAGCTTGGCAACACCACTCAATGAAAGTGCTTTTCCACAGTCTGTTTCTAGGGGTACTTGAAGAGGAAACAAACCATAGAGACAAAACTGAGAACTCCTTTATTTTTTCAAGTTTCAAAGAGCTACTACAAACCATGTTGAATTTAGAGTTCCAAATTCATCTATCTATATAGGAAAGAACAGAGTAAAACCTAAAAATAAAAATTGCTACTGTAGACGAATGCTTCAACCTAGAAGAACAAAAATGGTGAGCCAAGTGGGATTTTTGTACTTGTCCTTACCACCAAGTATCATCAAGATTGGGTGAAGAAATATTTGCTGGTATTTCAGAAACTCGTTATTTCTTAGAAGCTTGGCAACCCCTCTCAATGAATGTACTTTTCCACAGTCACTGCTTAGGGCTACTTGAAGCGGATACAAATCATAGAGACAAAACTGAGAACTCCTTTATTTTGTCAAGTTTCAAAAAGCTACTACAAACCTTGTTGGATTTAGAGTTCCAAATTCATCTATCTATATAAGAGAGAACAGAGTGAAACCTAAATATAAAAATTGCTACTCTAGTCGAACGCTTCAACCTAGAAGTACAAAATTTGGTGAGCCAAGTGGGATTTGTGTACTTGTCCTTACCACCAAGTATCATCAAGATTGGGTGAAAAAATATTTGCTGGTATTTCAGAAACTCGTTATTTCTTAGAAGCTTGGCAACCCCTCTCAATGAAAGTGCTTTTCCACCGTTTGTACCTGGGGCTACTTGAAGAGGAAAGAAACTATAGAGACAAAACTGAGAACTCCTTTATTTTGTCAAGTTTCAAAGAGCCACTACAAACCATGTTGGATTTAGAGTTAAAATTCATCTATCTATACACGAGAGAACAGAGTGAAACCTAAACATAAAAACTGCTACTGTAGACGAACGCTTCAACCTAGAAGAACAAGTTTGGTGAGCCAAGTGGGATTTGTGGACTTGTCATTACCACCACATATCATCAAGATTGGGTGAAAAAATATTTGCTGGTATTTCGGAAACTCGTAATTTCTCGGAAGCTTGGCAACCCCTCTCAATGAAAGTGCTTTTCCACAGTATCTGCTTAGGGCTACTTGAAGCGGAATCAAATCATACAGACAAAACTGAGAACTTTATTATTTTGTCAAGTTTCAAAGAGCTACTACAAACCATATTGGATTTAGAGTTCCAAATTCATATATCTATATAGGAGAGAACAGAGTGAAACCTAAATATAAAAATTGCAACTGTAGACGAACGCTTCAACCTAGAAGAACAAAATTTGCTGAGCCAAGTGGGATTTGTGTACCGATCTTCACCACCAAGTATCATCAGGTTTGGGTGAAAAAATATTTGCTGGTAATTCGGAAACTCGTTTTTTTTTAGAAGCTTGGCAACCTTTCTCAGTGAAAGTGCTTTTCCACAGTCTCTGCTTAGGGCTACTTGAAGCGGAAACAAATCATAGAGACAAAACTGGGAACTCCTTTATTTTGTCAAGTTTCAAAGAGGTACTACAAACCATGTTGAATTTAGAGTTCCAAATTCATCTATCTATATGGGAGAGAACAGAGTAAAACCTAAAAATAAATACTGCTACTGTAGACGAATGCTTCAACCTAGAAGAACAAAATTTGGTGAGCCAAGTGGGATTTGTGTACCGATCATTACCACCAATTGTCATCAAGATTGCGTGAAAAAATATTTGCTGGTATTTCGGAAACTCGTTATTTCTTAGAAGCTTGGCAACCCCACTCAATGAAAGTGCTTTTCCACAGTCTGTTCCTAGGGGTACTTCACGAGGAAACAAACCATAGAGACAAACCTGAGAACTCCTTTATTTTGTCAATTTTCAAAGAGCTACTACAAACCATGTTGGATTTAGAGTTCCAAATAAATCTATCTATATAAAAGAGAACAGAGTGAAACCTAAAAATAAAAACTGCTACTGTAAATGAACGCTTCAACCTAGAAGAACAAAATTTGGTGAGCCAAGTGGGATTTGTGGAGTTGTCATTACCACAATGTATCATCAAGATTGGGTGAAAAAATATTTGCTGGTATTTCGGAAACTCGTAATTTCTTGGAAGCTTGGCAACCTCTCTCAATTTAAGTGCTTTTCCACAGTCTCTGCTTAGGGCTACTTGAAGCAGAAACAAATCATAGAGACAAAACTGAGAACTCCTTTATTTTGTCAAGTTTCAAAGAGCTACTACAAACCATATTGGATTTAGAGTTCCAAATTCATCTATCTATATAGGAGAGAACAGAGTGAAACCTAAATACACAAACTACTACTGTAGACGAACACTTCAACATAGAAGAACAAAATTTGGTGAGCCAAGTGGGATTTGTGTACCGATCTTCACGACCAAGTATCATCGAGATTGGGTGAAAAAATATTTGCTGGTAATTCGGAAACTCGTTATTTCTTAGAAGCTTGGCAACCCCTCTCAATGAAAGTGCTTTTCCACCATTTTTGCCTGGGGCTACTTGAAGTGGAAACAAACCATAGAGATAAAACTGAGAACTCCTTTATTTTGTCAAGTTTCAAAGAGCCACTACAAACCATTTTGGATTTAGAGTTCCAAATTCATCTATCTATATACGACAGAACAGAGTGAAACCTAAACATAAAAATGCTACTGTAGACGAACGCTTCAATCTAGAAGAACAAAATTTGGTTAGCCAAGTGAGATTTGTGTGCTGATCATTACCACGAAGTATCATCAAGATTGGGTGAAGAAATATTTGCAGGTATTTCGGAAACTCGTATTTTCTTGGAAGGTTTGAAACCCCTCTCAATGAATGTGCTTTTCCACAGTCACTGCTTAGGGCTACTTGAAGCGGAAACAAATCATAGAGACAAAACTGAGAACTCCTTTACTTTGTCAAGTTTCAAAGAGCTACTACAAACCATTTTAGATTTAGAGTTCCAAATTCATCTATCTATATACGACAGAACAGAGTGAAACCTAAACATAGAAATGCTACTGTAGACGAACGCTTCAACCTAGCAGAAAAAAATTTGGTGAGCCAAGTGGAATTTGTGTACTGATCATCACCACCAAGTATCATCAAGATTGGGTGAAAAAATATTTGCTGGTATTTCGGAAACTCGTTATTTCTTAGAAGCTTGGCAACCCCACTCAATGAAAGTGCTTTTCCACAGTCTGTTCCTTGGGGTACTTGAAAAGGAAACAAACCATAGACACAAAACTGAGAACTCCTTTATTTTGTCAAGTTTCAAAGAGGTACTACAAACCATGTTGGATTTAGAGTTCCAAATTCATCTATCTATATAGGAAAGAACAGAGTAAAACCTAACAATAAAAACTGCTACTGTAGACGAATGATTCAACCTAGAAGAACAAAAATGGTGAGCCAAGTGGGATTTGTGTACTTGTCCTTACCACCAAGTATCATCAAGATTGGGTGAAAAAATATTTGCTGGGATTTCAGAAACTCGTTATTTCTTAGAAGCTTGGCAACCCCTCTCAAGAGACGTGCTTTTCCACAGTCTGTGCCAGGGATACGTGAAGAGGAAACAAACCATAGGGACAAAACTGAGAACTCCTTTATTTTGTCAAGTTTCAAAGAGCCACTACAAACCATGTTAGATTTAGAGTTCCAAATTGATCTATCTTTATAGCAGGGAACAGTGAAACCTAAACATAAAAACTGCTACTATAGACGAACGCTTCAACCAAGAAGAACAAAATTTGGTGATCCAAGTGGGATTTGTGAACTGATCATTACCACCAAGTATCATCGAGATTGGGTGAAAAAATATTTGCTGGTAATTCGGAAACTCGTTATTTCTTAGAAGCTTGGCAACCCTTCTCAATGAAAGTGCTTTTCCACAGTCTCTGCTTAGGGCTACTTGAAGCGGAAACAAATCATATAGACAAAACTGAGAACAACTTTATTTTGTCAAGTTATAAAGAGCTGCTACAAACCATGTTGGATTTAGAGTTCCAAATTCATCTATCTATATAGGAGAGAACAGATTGACCTAAAAATAAAAATTGCTACTGAAAACGAACGCATCAACCTAGAAGAACGAAATTTGGTGAGTCAAGTGGGATTTGTGTACCGATCATTACCACCAAGTATCATCAAGATTGGGTGAAAAAATATTTGCTGGTATTTTGGAAACTCGTAATTTCTTGGAAGCTTGGCAACCCCTCTCAATGAAAGTGCTTTTCCACGGTTTGTGCCTGGGGCTACTTGAAGAGGAAACAAACCATAGAGACAAATCTGAGAACTCCTTTATTTTGTCAAGTTTCAAAGAGCCACTAGAAACCATGTTGGATTTAGAGTTCCAAATTCATCTATCTATATACGACAGAACAGAGTGAACCCTAAATATAAAAATGCTACTGTAGACGAAAGCTTCAACCTAGAAGAACAAAATTTGGTGAGCCAAGTGGGATTTGTGTACTGATCATTAGCACCAAGTATCATCAAATTGGGTGAAAAAATATTTGCAGGTATTTCGGAAACTCGTAATTTCTTGGAAGGTTGGAAACCCCTTTCAATGAATGTGCTTTTCCACAGTCACTGCTTAGGGCTACTTGAAGCGGAAACAAATCATAGAGACAAAACTGAGAACTCCTTTATTTTGTCAAGTTTCAAAGAGCTACTACAAACCATGTTGGATTTAGAGTTCCAAATTCATCTATCTATATAGGAGAGAACAGAGTGAAACCTAAATATAAAAATTGCTACTGTAGACGAACGCTTCAACCTAGCAGAAAAAAATTTGGTGAGCCAAGTGGAATTTGTGTTCTGATCATCACCACCAAGTATCATCAAGATTGGGTGAAAAAATATTTGCTGGTATGTCGGAAACTCGTTATTTCTTAGAAGCTTGGCAACACCACTCAATGAAAGTGCTTTTCCACAGTCTGTTTCTAGGGGTACTTGAAGAGGAAACAAACCATAGAGACAAAACTGAGAACTCCTTTATTTTTTCAAGTTTCAAAGAGCTACTACAAACCATGTTGAATTTAGAGTTCCAAATTCATCTATCTATATAGGAAAGAACAGAGTAAAACCTAAAAATAAAAATTGCTACTGTAGACGAATGCTTCAACCTAGAAGAACAAAAATGGTGAGCCAAGTGGGATTTTTGTACTTGTCCTTACCACCAAGTATCATCAAGATTGGGTGAAGAAATATTTGCTGGTATTTCAGAAACTCGTTATTTCTTAGAAGCTTGGCAACCCCTCTCAATGAATGTACTTTTCCACAGTCACTGCTTAGGGCTACTTGAAGCGGATACAAATCATAGAGACAAAACTGAGAACTCCTTTATTTTGTCAAGTTTCAAAAAGCTACTACAAACCTTGTTGGATTTAGAGTTCCAAATTCATCTATCTATATAAGAGAGAACAGAGTGAAACCTAAATATAAAAATTGCTACTCTAGTCGAACGCTTCAACCTAGAAGTACAAAATTTGGTGAGCCAAGTGGGATTTGTGTACTTGTCCTTACCACCAAGTATCATCAAGATTGGGTGAAAAAATATTTGCTGGTATTTCAGAAACTCGTTATTTCTTAGAAGCTTGGCAACCCCTCTCAATGAAAGTGCTTTTCCACCGTTTGTACCTGGGGCTACTTGAAGAGGAAAGAAACTATAGAGACAAAACTGAGAACTCCTTTATTTTGTCAAGTTTCAAAGAGCCACTACAAACCATGTTGGATTTAGAGTTAAAATTCATCTATCTATACACGAGAGAACAGAGTGAAACCTAAACATAAAAACTGCTACTGTAGACGAACGCTTCAACCTAGAAGAACAAGTTTGGTGAGCCAAGTGGGATTTGTGGACTTGTCATTACCACCACATATCATCAAGATTGGGTGAAAAAATATTTGCTGGTATTTCGGAAACTCGTAATTTCTCGGAAGCTTGGCAACCCCTCTCAATGAAAGTGCTTTTCCACAGTATCTGCTTAGGGCTACTTGAAGCGGAATCAAATCATACAGACAAAACTGAGAACTTTATTATTTTGTCAAGTTTCAAAGAGCTACTACAAACCATATTGGATTTAGAGTTCCAAATTCATATATCTATATAGGAGAGAACAGAGTGAAACCTAAATATAAAAATTGCAACTGTAGACGAACGCTTCAACCTAGAAGAACAAAATTTGCTGAGCCAAGTGGGATTTGTGTACCGATCTTCACCACCAAGTATCATCAGGTTTGGGTGAAAAAATATTTGCTGGTAATTCGGAAACTCGTTTTTTTTTAGAAGCTTGGCAACCTTTCTCAGTGAAAGTGCTTTTCCACAGTCTCTGCTTAGGGCTACTTGAAGCGGAAACAAATCATAGAGACAAAACTGGGAACTCCTTTATTTTGTCAAGTTTCAAAGAGGTACTACAAACCATGTTGAATTTAGAGTTCCAAATTCATCTATCTATATGGGAGAGAACAGAGTAAAACCTAAAAATAAATACTGCTACTGTAGACGAATGCTTCAACCTAGAAGAACAAAATTTGGTGAGCCAAGTGGGATTTGTGTACCGATCATTACCACCAATTGTCATCAAGATTGCGTGAAAAAATATTTGCTGGTATTTCGGAAACTCGTTATTTCTTAGAAGCTTGGCAACCCCACTCAATGAAAGTGCTTTTCCACAGTCTGTTCCTAGGGGTACTTCACGAGGAAACAAACCATAGAGACAAACCTGAGAACTCCTTTATTTTGTCAATTTTCAAAGAGCTACTACAAACCATGTTGGATTTAGAGTTCCAAATAAATCTATCTATATAAAAGAGAACAGAGTGAAACCTAAAAATAAAAACTGCTACTGTAAATGAACGCTTCAACCTAGAAGAACAAAATTTGGTGAGCCAAGTGGGATTTGTGGAGTTGTCATTACCACAATGTATCATCAAGATTGGGTGAAAAAATATTTGCTGGTATTTCGGAAACTCGTAATTTCTTGGAAGCTTGGCAACCTCTCTCAATTTAAGTGCTTTTCCACAGTCTCTGCTTAGGGCGACTTGAAGCAGAAACAAATCATAGAGACAAAACTGAGAACTCCTTTATTTTGTCAAGTTTCAAAGAGCTACTACAAACCATATTGGATTTAGAGTTCCAAATTCATCTATCTATATAGGAGAGAACAGAGTGAAACCTAAATACACAAACTACTACTGTAGACGAACACTTCAACATAGAAGAACAAAATTTGGTGAGCCAAGTGGGATTTGTGTACCGATCTTCACGACCAAGTATCATCGAGATTGGGTGAAAAAATATTTGCTGGTAATTCGGAAACTCGTTATTTCTTAGAAGCTTGGCAACCCCTCTCAATGAAAGTGCTTTTCCACCATTTTTGCCTGGGGCTACTTGAAGTGGAAACAAACCATAGAGATAAAACTGAGAATTCCTTTATTTTGTCAAGTTTCAAAGAGCCACTACAAACCATTTTGGATTTAGAGTTCCAAATTCATCTATCTATATACGACAGAACAGAGTGAAACCTAAACATAAAAATGCTACTGTAGACGAACGCTTCAATCTAGAAGAACAAAATTTGGTTAGCCAAGTGAGATTTGTGTGCTGATCATTACCACGAAGTATCATCAAGATTGGGTGAAGAAATATTTGCAGGTATTTCGGAAACTCGTAATTTCTTGGAAGGTTTGAAACCCCTCTCAATGAATGTGCTTTTCCACAGTCACTGCTTAGGGCTACTTGAAGCGGAAACAAATCATAGAGACAAAACTGAGAACTCCTTTACTTTGTCAAGTTTCAAAGAGCTACTACAAACCATTTTAGATTTAGAGTTCCAAATTCATCTATCTATATACGACAGAACAGAGTGAAACCTAAACATAGAAATGCTACTGTAGACGAACGCTTCAACCTAGCAGAAAAAAATTTGGTGAGCCAAGTGGAATTTGTGTACTGATCATCACCACCAAGTATCATCAAGATTGGGTGAAAAAATATTTGCTGGTATTTCGGAAACTCGTTATTTCTTAGAAGCTTGGCAACCCCACTCAATGAAAGTGCTTTTCCACAGTCTGTTCCTTGGGGTACTTGAAAAGGAAACAAACCATAGACACAAAACTGAGAACTCCTTTATTTTGTCAAGTTTCAAAGAGGTACTACAAACCATGTTGGATTTAGAGTTCCAAATTCATCTATCTATATAGGAAAGAACAGAGTAAAACCTAACAATAAAAACTGCTACTGTAGACGAATGATTCAACCTAGAAGAACAAAAATGGTGAGCCAAGTGGGATTTGTGTACTTGTCCTTACCACCAAGTATCATCAAGATTGGGTGAAAAAATATTTGCTGGGATTTCAGAAACTCGTTATTTCTTAGAAGCTTGGCAACCCCTCTCAAGAGACGTGCTTTTCCACAGTCTGTGCCAGGGATACGTGAAGAGGAAACAAACCATAGGGACAAAACTGAGAACTCCTTTATTTTGTCAAGTTTCAAAGAGCCACTACAAACCATGTTAGATTTAGAGTTCCAAATTGATCTATCTTTATAGCAGGGAACAGTGAAACCTAAACATAAAAACTGCTACTATAGACGAACGCTTCAACCAAGAAGAACAAAATTTGGTGATCCAAGTGGGATTTGTGAACTGATCATTACCACCAAGTATCATCGAGATTGGGTGAAAAAATATTTGCTGGTAATTCGGAAACTCGTTATTTCTTAGAAGCTTGGCAACCCTTCTCAATGAAAGTGCTTTTCCACAGTCTCTGCTTAGGGCTACTTGAAGCGGAAACAAATCATATAGACAAAACTGAGAACAACTTTATTTTGTCAAGTTATAAAGAGCTGCTACAAACCATGTTGGATTTAGAGTTCCAAATTCATCTATCTATATAGGAGAGAACAGATTGACCTAAAAATAAAAATTGCTACTGAAAACGAACGCATCAACCTAGAAGAACGAAATTTGGTGAGTCAAGTGGGATTTGTGTACCGATCATTACCACCAAGTATCATCAAGATTGGGTGAAAAAATATTTGCTGGTATTTTGGAAACTCGTAATTTCTTGGAAGCTTGGCAACCCCTCTCAATGAAAGTGCTTTTCCACGGTTTGTGCCTGGGGCTACTTGAAGAGGAAACAAACCATAGAGACAAATCTGAGAACTCCTTTATTTTGTCAAGTTTCAAAGAGCCACTAGAAACCATGTTGGATTTAGAGTTCCAAATTCATCTATCTATATACGACAGAACAGAGTGAACCCTAAATATAAAAATGCTACTGTAGACGAAAGCTTCAACCTAGAAGAACAAAATTTGGTGAGCCAAGTGGGATTTGTGTACTGATCATTAGCACCAAGTATCATCAAATTGGGTGAAAAAATATTTGCAGGTATTTCGGAAACTCGTAATTTCTTGGAAGGTTGGAAACCCCTTTCAATGAATGTGCTTTTCCACAGTCACTGCTTAGGGCTACTTGAAGCGGAAACAAATCATAGAGACAAAACTGAGAACTCCTTTATTTTGTCAAGTTTCAAAGAGCTACTACAAACCATGTTGGATTTAGAGTTCCAAATTCATCTATCTATATAGGAGAGAACAGAGTGAAACCTAAATATAAAAATTGCTACTGTAGACGAACGCTTCAACCTAGCAGAAAAAAATTTGGTGAGCCAAGTGGAATTTGTGTTCTGATCATCACCACCAAGTATCATCAAGATTGGGTGAAAAAATATTTGCTGGTATGTCGGAAACTCGTTATTTCTTAGAAGCTTGGCAACACCACTCAATGAAAGTGCTTTTCCACAGTCTGTTTCTAGGGGTACTTGAAGAGGAAACAAACCATAGAGACAAAACTGAGAACTCCTTTATTTTTTCAAGTTTCAAAGAGCTACTACAAACCATGTTGAATTTAGAGTTCCAAATTCATCTATCTATATAGGAAAGAACAGAGTAAAACCTAAAAATAAAAATTGCTACTGTAGACGAATGCTTCAACCTAGAAGAACAAAAATGGTGAGC